>NC_045961.1:41862246-42037246 GCF_010909765.2 Amblyraja radiata
GTAACTCAACAGGTCAGGCAGAATCTCTGAAGAACATGGATAGGTGACATTTCGGGTTGGGACCCATCTTCAGACTGATTGTGGGGGGAGGAACTGGAAACAAGATAAGACTAGGACAAATCAGGGGCGTCAACAGATGACAACTGGCAGAGTGGTTCCCTGATAGGCCGATTGCTGGCTGGGGATGACTTGATCCCAGGAGGGATACATTGTTGCAAACTGTGGAACTGGTTAACTGACTTTTAATGGAGGAAGGGGGAGGGGAGTGTTTGTATAAGTTACCTAAAATTAGAGAACTCATAATTCATACCTCTGAGTTGCAAGCTACCCAAGCGAAGTATGAGATGCTGCTCCTCCAATTTCGCATCCTACACATTAGGGACAATTTGCAGAAGCCACTTAACCCACAAACCCGTGGAATACAGGAGGACCCGGAGAAAACACAATGCGGTCACAGGGATAACATACAAACTCTGTACTGACAGCACCCATCGTCAGGATCGAACCCGGGTCTCTGGCACTGTAAGGCAGCAACTCTACTGCTGCGCCACTGTGCCACCGGAGCTCCGGTGCTGTGAAGCAACAGCTGCACTACTGGCTTTTCACAAGCTGTGCATCCCAAATTAATCTGCACCACTGTGCCGCCCCAAACAGGAAAATGCTGAAATACCAGCTTGAACAACGTATAGAATTGGCAAAAGGCCACAAAATGCTGGAGCATTTCAGCGGGTCAGGCCGTACCTCTGGAGAACATGGACAGGCAACATTTCGAATTGGGAGCCTTCTTCAGGCTGGTTGTGGAGGGAGGGAAAGAAAGCTGGAAGAGATGAGAGGCAGGACAATGTGTTGCAGATAATAGTGTAGGTAGACATCTGCCACCTATCTGCCATACTTTGTCCCGCCTCTCCTCTCTTCAAGCTTTCTTCCCCCCCCCATTACCCCCCCCCCCCTTACCCCCCCCCGCCCCCCCCCCCCCCCTCCCCCCCCTTCCTTGTCCCCCAACCTCCCCCACAATCAATCTGTAGGAGGCTCCCAACCTGAATCATCACCGACCCATGTTTTCCAGAGATGCTCCTGATCCACTGTGTCCTTCTCTGTAAACCAGCGTCTGAGGTTTCTTGTTTCTACATATAAAATTAGCACTTGGATGCCACTTCATATCTCAATGTGTGCCTGTTGATGAATGGCTGTGTTTCACAAAGGTATGGAAAGATGTTTAGTGTGAAAGCCTGTTAAGAAATGAGTCCGACAATAGTGAGAGCGTTGGATGATGATGATGAATCTTAAGGTTTAGAAGGCCTATTGTGCTGTCAGAAAGAGTATTTCATTGTGCAATTGTAAAGGTTTAACAAGGTGTCAAAAAAGTACAGATGTAATTTTGGCATCGTGTGATGATGGAAGGTCCAGTCAGTTGTTCATTATACATCTGTGCCAAGTTAAAAGTTCTATTGCAATCACTGCAATAGCATTCCAGTAAACCCTCGTTATTCAAGACCACTTTATAATGGGCATTGGTTATAGACAACAGACAATAGACAATAGACAATAGGTGCAGGAGTAGGCCATTCGGCCCTTCGAGCCAGCACCGCCATTCAATGTGATCATGGCTTATCATTCTCAATCAGTACCCCGTTCCTGCCTTCTCCCCATATCCCCTGACTCCGCTATTTTTAAGAGCCTTATCTAGCTCTCTCTTGAAAGCATCCAGAGAACCTGCCTCCACCGCCCTCTGAGGCAGAGAATTCCACAGACTCACCACTCTCTGTGAGAAAAAGTGTTTCCTCGTCTCCGTTCTAAATGGCTTACCCCTTATTCTTAAACTGTGGCCCCTGGTTCTGGACTCCTCCAACATCGGGAACATGTTTCCTGCCTCTAGCGTGTCCGAGCCCTTAACAATCTTATATGTTTCAATGAGATACCCTCTCATCCTTCTAAACTCCAGAGTGTACAAGCCCAGCTGCTCCATTCTCTCAGCATATGACAGTTATAGCGGACTGTCTCTTTAAGAACACAGGTTGCTAGTTATACACTGCGGAGGCTATTGAAATTGACGAGATATTGAAATTGACAAGGCATAGAAATTGACAAGAAATCGCTTTGATGGACACTTAGCTTTATTAAGCAATGCTGCAAACACCCTTTAGTATCTTTAGCTTGCAGTAACAAAAATGCATTTTTAGCTATGAACTTTGCACTTGAAAACAACTCTTTGATTCACAGAGTAGCCGCTGTGTGGTTGCAGCAGATCCTTTACTCAGTTACAGTGAACAATTGGTAATAATGGACACCATTTACTGCCATCCTCCCCCTCCCCCTGGTCCATTATAACAAGGGTTTACTGCGTTCAATAATTTTACCAATAAACTTGTTTTCAGTCTATAATAATAAAGTGTCGCAGTCTTTAAAGGAAGGCAGCAATGTCTGGTCTTCTGCCTGAGAGCATTCAGACTTTGACCACATTGCAGGTGAAAGCTTGGCATGAATATTTATTCTGTTGCCAAACCCACAGTTCAGACAGAAACAGATATGTATATGTGTATAGTCAGGTGCAATTGGATTGCCACAACTCTAGCAGCACAATCAGAGGTTTTATCCGACAATGTTCCACAGAATACTTGATTATCTCCCACTGATTGTACAGTTTAAAGGAGTTAATCAGCCTCACATTAATTGCTTTTGCAGGGAGCTGTTCTACATATCTACTACTGCTCTGTGTGGGAAACAATCTTCTAAAGTTTAATAAGCAGCTTATTCTTCTCATTTCCAGAGCCAGTGACCTTTTTTTCCTTTAACTCTTGCAGACTCTTCCTTCAACTATTTCATTCTGTATGCATTCGAATATTCCTCTCTCCCCTCATGGACGAATGGCGTGAAATTTTGGAAGCTCTCCAGGACCTGCTGTAATTGTTATTGCATCAATCATATTTTAATATATTATGATAAAATAGGCTGTTCAGCTCATCGGGTCTAATTTAGTTTAGTTTAGAGATACAGCGCGGAAACAGGCCCTTCGGTCCACCTAGTCCGCACCGACCAGCGATCCCTGCACACCACCACTATCCTACACACACTGGGGACAATTTACACTTGTACCAAGCCAATTAACCTACAAACCTGTACGTCTTTGCAGTGTGGGAGGTAACCGAAGATCTCGGAGAAAACCCACACGGTCACGGGGAGAACGTACAAACTCCGTACAGGCAGCACCCATAGTCCGGATCTAACGCGGGTCCTCGGCACTGCAAGCGAAGTAAGGCAGCAGCTCTACCGCTGCGCCACCGTGCCGCCCCAGATAAGGTTATTATCAGCCCATCAAATCTGCTCTACCATTCAATCTTGGCTGATCTATTTTTCCCCCTCAACCCCATTCGCCCCATAACCTTTTCACTCCTGCCATCGGGAAAAAGGTATAGGAGCCTGAAAATATATAGAAGCTTTTTCTTACAACCCTCAGGCTGTTAAACTACAGCCTCCAAATAGGCTCCAAACTGCATAGACTTGGGGACATTATTTTTGACTTGACAACTTAGACTTTTGACTATTATTGTCTACATATATGTCTGTTGATGATTCAAGTGCTCATCCACAAACTTTACAAATGTTGTGGGAATACCTGCCGCCACCGCTCTCTCAGGCAATGTACTCTGGTTTGCAATCAAATAATTTCCTCAAATTCCATCTGACTCCTTAAACCCATGTCCTAAGCCTCTAGGCATCTCCATTATCTCCATTATTGCCTCTTGCCATCATAATTTTGGAATACCAGGCACAGTAGCGCAGCTGGTAGATTTGATCCCGACCCCAGGTGCTGTCTGCGTGGAATTTGCACATTCTCACTGGGACTGCGTGGGTTTCCTCCGGATACTCCGGTTTCCTCCCACATCCTAAAGATGTGAAGCTTTTGTAAATTAATTGGACATTGATATGTTCTTGATTAGTAAGGGGTCAAGCATTAAGAGTCAAGACCTCAGGAAGGGTGGCGTCCATAATGGCCCATTGTTGGCTGGGGAAGATATGTTAATGACGTGGATGCAAGAATAATGAAACTAGTAGGGTGGGTGGGAAGGGGGAAGACAAGAAATGCAGGCGTTTATAGAAATTAACTATATCAACGTTCATGCTGCTGAGTTATTAGCTGCCGAAGAGAAATACGATGCACCGTTTCTCCAAGTTGCTGCAAGTGGGGATAAATAGGACTTTCCCTGGATGCCAACTTGGTGGGCATGGACAAGGTGGCTGAAGGGCCTGTTTCCATGCTGCACAATTCTGGGACTCTACTGCAACATCAAAGGTAATGGGTTGAACACGTCACTGGATCTATGAGGCACCAGAGGCAAGAGCCATTTGGAAACTGATCAACAATGTCATGAGCTCAAGAGGCAAGATTATAAAATGTAACACTGCCCCCCCCCCCCCCCCGGACTCAGACCCATTTCTCCCCTCCCCCTCCACCTACATTCCTTCCTCCGGCTTCACAATTTGCCACTCTTCAACCCTTTTATATCACACCACTTTTTCATCTCTAGCCTTTATCCAATCATCTATCTATCAAAACCCCCCATTACCTCTGATTACCTATTACCTGACATGCTTGGTCCTGCCTCTCCTCTCTTCTGGCTTTATTTACCCCCCCCCCCATCCCACCCCCAACACAATCTGGAGAAGGGTCCCAACCCAAGACATCACCTGTTCTCCAGGGATAGACACAAAAAGCTGGATTAACTCCGCGGGACAGTCAGCAACTCTGGAGAGAATGAATGGATGACTCCAGGAATGCTGCCTGACCCACTGAGTTACTCCAGCACTTTGTGTCATTTTTTTAGCCGAATTAAATCATGCCTGTCCTGGGTGTTTCCAACATTTTGTGGTTTTATTATCTGGAGAAAAAATGGTTTGTAGTCCACTGAAATATGGTTCAGACGTATGGATAGCTTGATTGTAGAGTGTTGCCAGTCTGTTCACTGGCTTCCACTTTATGCTCACAGTTGTTTGCAATGCAATTTGTTTCATGTCATTTAACTGCATATTGTACTTTATTAAACTGTCAAATTAGTGAACTCTCGAAAAATAACAATAAGACAATAGGTTGTGATCACAATGTTGCATTGGAATTTGGCAAAAGAAAGTATAAGGATGTAACTGTAGAAGTTAAAACAATAAAGTTGTTAACTTCACAGTTAATAAATGACTGAACCAGCCCGTTTAAATGACTATAAAGGTGAATGGTATTTATTAACAGCTCCGAAACAAGTAGCGGGGATCAGTAATGGATTTAGTATTTTTTAAATCTATACCTTGTCTACACTCCCTCTCGAGTGCGCATATTTAAGTTTGCAGCATATTAAAATAATATGTTTATTGTGCTTACTTCATAAGCTTGTCAGACGCATTTCATTTTGTTTTTGACTGAACTGAATTTTTTCACATATTTTAATATTGTTCATCCCCAGCCATTTAATAAATACATCACTTTAAAATATGTTGCGGCATTAAATTTACAGTGCATAAAATATGAATGAAGTTGCACAGGTTTAGGTGCATCAAATGTGATTTAATATATTTCTGCAGTGTTATGAAGAGTAAAAGATTACAAGACTGCTCAGGCAGCAAAATTGTGACCTTTGATCCCGAGTTACATCCACTCAGCAAAGAGCACTAAATGAAGGTATAGGAATGGAATAACACATAGATTTGCTAGGAGGTAGATTTAATTTTGATTTTGACGTCAAATCTGCTGAGCAAGGCGTTGCAAACAGCATAGACACAAAAAGCTGGAGTAACTCAGCGGGACAGGCAGCATTTCTAGAGAGAAGGAATGGGTGACTTTTCGAGTTGAGAAGAAGGGTCTCGACCCGAAACTGAGTCTGAAAAAGGGTCTCGACCTGGAACATCACCCATTCCTTCTCTCCAGAGATGCTGCCTGTCCCGCTGAGTTACTCCAGCTTTTTGTGTCAACCTACAAACCAGCATCTGCAGTTCCTTCTTACACATTGCAAACAGCATATTTGTCACAAAAGCCCTGATTTGAACTGGTGATACTGGTGGACATAAGACTGAAGTGAGCAGTGTGTCATCCCAGCCTGAAGCCTGGCTATTTTAATGCCTATCCACCCCTCCTGCTAAAAATAATGTTTTCCAACTGCTCATGTTATGGATGATATGAGGAGCCAACAAAGTCAGGGAGGATTTCAGCCAACTAAAGAAGATGGCAAGTTTTAGTTTAGTTTAGTTTAGCAATACAGTGTGGAAAAAGACTCATCTACCCACCGGGTCAACGCTGACCAACGAACACCCATACACTAATATAGGAAGGAACTTCAATGTTGCTTCATACCGAAGATAGACACAAAACGCTGTAGTAACTCAACGGGTCAGGCAGCATCTCTGGAGAAAAGGAATAGGTGATGTTTCAGGTCGAGACCCTTCTTTCAGTCTCCAAGTGTTTCTCAGTCTGAAGGGGGATTTCAACCCAAAAAGTCACCTGTTCCTTTTCTCCAGACATGCTGCCTGACCCGCTGAATTACTCTATCATTTTGTGTCTGTCTACCTGTACACTAGTTCAATACTACACACCAGGGACAATTTACGAAGCCAATTAACCTACAAACCTGCACATCTTTGGAGGAAACCCGAGCACCCTGAGAAAATCCATGCAGTCACAGGGAGAACATGCAAACTCCGTACAGACAGCTCCCATAGTGAGGATCGAACCCGGGTCCCTGGTGCTGTAAGGCAGCAACTCTATCGCTGCACCACTGTACTGCCTTTTGTGCTCTAATCCGCAAGGATAGCAATAATATTTTAAATATGTTACCTTACTGAGAACTATTGAATTCATTCAATGGGCCTGTTCACCAGTTAGCAAGCACCACTAAAGCTGGTGTTACATGTTGGAATGATCTGAACCGTATATGGAGAGGAGGCTCATTAGATTATTTCAGATAACAATGAACCAATAAAACCAAAACAAAATTCTGAAGAAGGGTTCCCATCCTGAAACATCACCTATCCATGTTCTCCAGGGAAGTGGGCTGACCCACTGAGTTACTCCAGCACCTTGCATCTTTCCTTGGCAAACCAGCATCTGCAGTTTCTTGTTTCAACAAGGAGTGAGTCAAAGCTTGCAGTACTCGGTTGCATTCATGATGTTACAGAGATTCTTACTACCAAGAGAGGCCAATTTTGACCTCCTGATCATTGGACCAAGATCTTGCTCGTTCAAGGCTGTTGAATGCTGCCTGATTGCTGAGTTACTCCAGCACTCTGTATCATTTTGTGTAAATCAGCATCTAGAGTTCCTTGTTTCTACATGTGGTATCAGGAATTGGTTATTGTCTAGTTATCACTGTCATCACCTGGTATTGTCGAGTCAGCAGAAAGAAGATGACTTATATGCCCTCGATTCTTAACTATAACTTCCATGTGGTGGGTGAGCAAATAATGACCAGTTCGTAGCAAAAAACACAAACTGCCTTGGCGACACAGCGGGTCAGGCAGCATCTCTGGACTACATGGAGAGGTAACGTTTTGCATTGGGACTGATTGTAGTAGGGGAGAGAAGGCTGGAAGAGAGATGGGGACGGGACAAAGTCAGGCAAGTAATAGGTGGATTAAAAAAAACTGCTGACACTGGTTTACAAAAAAGACACAAAGTGCTGGAGTAACTCAGTAGGTCAGGCAGCATCTCCGGACAACATGCATAGATGACATTTCGAGTCGGGCCCTTCTCAATATAGGAGGATAGGATGTGGTTTGACTGGCCAGTTCATGGTCTAGCAGGAATAGGTAGTGGGAAATTGAGCCTGCGATGAAAATCCAGCAGTCGGCTACACTGCTTGGCATTCCTGTCTTTCTCTCCTCCCCCTCCTAATTGAACATGGATAGACGAAGAATACCCAGCCTATTATCCAGTAGAGCTCAAATAATAGCTGTTAATCAGTGACACTGTACAGGCTTGTAACTGCCTCATTTACTATTCATTATTTCATATACAGTTGTTATCTTTTTTTTGAATGCAGATTGCAAGAAAGATTTGCAGGGTCTATATAGTGTTATAAACTGAATATACCTGAATAACAGAAGAAAGCTGTAGAAGCTGGGTTTAGCTTCAGACCACATTTACCCATTCTGTAACTGTGCACAGACATTTCCTTTAAAGTACTAACAGTGGTGGGAGGGGTCACCAGTGGTAATGAGATTATCAGACTGTGACACAGGATTTCAATACCGGGATTTGCAGTTATAGTCAGCGGTACCGGGATTAGCAGCAAAGGTCAACAGTATTTCCTGGTACCAAGAATGAGAAAATTCAGCATACCACGATAGCGCTAGTCGAAGGCTTTACATCCTCACCTTAAAGGATTATAAATGAATTACATATCACAAGGAAAATGCATAGGTGATGAGCCCTGGACCTGTTTTGGAATTGGGATTGTCACTGGATCAGGGAATTTATTGCCAGAGAAACCAGAATGTAATAGTGTGTGTGTGCATTTCAATGTGCCCACTGACTTTAATTTTTATTTGTCCCAGGTGCCTACATTGAATTAAAAAGGAACCTCCACATCAAATAATGCGGATGGGGAGTCATTGTATTATATTTACATTTGTTTCTAGTCAGTTCTGGCGGTACAATAATTCCTAGCGATAAACACGGACTGTCTTTTCCGCTGCTTGTGTGCACAACAACATAATTGAGATCAGTAGGATAAATGTCAGAATCTGCTAATATTTCCATGCAGGCACGTACAGTCAATTTTTAACCATTCCAAGTTAATATGTGTTTTTTTTTAACCAAAAGTAAAATGACAGCCCACTGAGGGAATCTGTTGATCAATGGGAAGAGAGATATTTGATCCAGCTTATAAAAATAACCAGACTAAAAATAATCTGCAACCGCTCCGTAAGATTGAAGTCAGATAAAACAGTTAATTATCGAATATATTTCTCAAATCCAACAAAAGGACATGTTTCCAGCGGGTTTTTTTCGAAGTGTGCGTCCATACTTTTAAATCTGTTTAGTTACAGTCCTGGCCTTTCCAGATAATGAGGCAGGATTCTGGTATTTCATTTACCACTAATAGGCTTGAATTACACAATCACACATCACCAGCAAAACAATTTTTTTTCTCTCTTGGATTAAATCGCGGAGATTGGAAAATTACAGTGAGATGTACAATTTCACAGAATTTGTGACCCTTCAACCTTTACATTAGAAAGACAACCCTGAATCTCGTCTTGTTAGTACAACATAAAGTATAGTTCTATCAAACACGTCTGACTCATTTGATGCCAGTGGTATGAAAATAATGGTGACTTTCAATGCAATTTTTTTTCTTTACGAGTTTCATTCCTTGCTCATTAAACAGCAACCCAAGGGAGCAGCAGTCAAGTTTGGCACCCTGAAAAAGACATGCAGTTTTACCCGCTTTTTAATGACACCAGAATTTTTCACAGCACTCCACACCCAATGAAGTATTCTGAGCTTTAGTGTATCATTTGTAGACCATCCCTACATATTGTGTAATCCCCACTTATTGAGCTTTGGCATGTGCCCCCCCACGAGTCTGCGCTGACCAGCGACCACCCCATACACTAGTAGTATCCTACACATAAGGGACAATTTACAATTTTACCATAGCGAATTAACCTACAAACCTGTACGTCTTTGTAGCGTGGGAGGAAACCAAACCACTCAGAGAAAATAACCACGCAGTCACAGGGAGAATGTACAAACTCCATACAGTCAGAACCCGTAGTCAGGATCAAACGTGAGTCTCTGGCGCTGTAAGGCAGCGACTCTAACATTGCGCCCCGGCGCTGCCCCGAGTCATTTATTAAACACTGGATTATCCATTATTGGTTACTTCAACATATGTTTCCCATTTGTGGAGTGTATTTGGAAAAGGTGATGTGTCTTGCACCCTTCTGAAGGACCAGTTTTTAATCACTGCTGGAGGTGAAACAGGAACATCTGTGGACTTATTTAGTGTTTTAAAAACTTTACTTAATTTATCTATAAAGAGTGTAGTAGCATTGATAATGAAGATAGTTGCCAAAAATCACAGCAGGATCCTGATCAGTTGGGCAAGTGGTCACAAGAATGGTTAATGGAGTTTAATGAAGATAAGTGTGAGGTGTTTTGGCAAGGGCTGGACCTTCAGAGTGAATGGTAGTACAGTGGAGAGTGTTGTAGAGCAGAGGGATCTAGGAGTGCATGTAGATATTTCCCTGAAAGTGGCATTACAAGCACGTAGGATGGTCAAGAGACTTTTGGGACATTGGCCTTCATTAGTCAGAGCATTGAGTATAGAAGTTGGGGTGTTATACAAGATGTGGTGAGGCCACATTTGGAGTATTGTGTTCAGTTTGGTCACCCTGATATAGGAAGAATGTCATTAAGCTGGGAAGAGTACAGAGGCGATGTACAAGGATGTTGCCAGGACTTGAGGGCTGAGCTACAGGGAGAGGTTGGGTAAATTAGGACTTTATTCCTTGGAGCACAGGGTGATCTTATGGAGGTGTATATAATCATGAGGGGAATAAGTATGGCGAATGCATTGAGTCTTTTACCCAGAGTAGAGGAATCAAGAACTAGAGGACATACATTTAAAATGAGAGGGAAAAGATTTCATAGAAACCTTAGGGAAACTTTCTACTCAGAGGGTGGTGTGTGTATGGAGCTACCAGAGGAGCTAGTTGAGGTAGGTACTATAATACATTTAAAATATATTAGGACAGGTACATGCATAGGAAAGGTTTAGAAGATATAGGCCAAATGCAGGCAGGTGGGACGAGCGTGGTTGGGTCATCTTGGTCAGCATGGACAAGTTTAACTGAAGGGCCTGTTTCTTTGCTGTATAGGTATGACTCTGAATTCCTTAAAGAGCCTAAAGGGCCTGTCCCACTTGCATTCCATTGCATGCGTCTGGCGCGATCAAACGTAGTATGGCCGCGCGGGGCTAGTCCCACTTAGAATTGCGGAGGCGTATGGCGTTGTGCGGGGCTGTTCCCGACATCGCGCGGGGCTCCGAAGATCTTGCACTGCCTGAAAATTTTGCGCGCCAACGGCCTGTTGGCACGCAGGCGCACTGCAGTCGTAAGCAGCGTCTTGACAGCGTACGCCTAGAGCGTGGCGTTGCTTGATGACGTCACCGCCCGACGACTTGCGACGCTCAAATTCAGTCGGCCCGACCTCCTGCCCAACTGATTGGCGAGTATGACGCTAATGACATCATGCGCGAACTTAGCACGTACTTACCGCGTACTTAGCGCGAACTTCACGTGAACTCCGCTTCCGTTTGGTCGCGCCAAACGCATGCAATCGCTGCAAGTGGGACAGGCCATAGGTTTCGCACACAAAACCCTCAATGAAAAGAGGAGGCACAAGAGACTGCAGATGCTGGAACCTTAAGTAAACAAACAAAGTGCTGAAGAAACTCAGCTTGCCGGTCAGCATCTGTGGAAGAAAAAGGACAGATGATGTTTTGGGTCTTTTAGATATGCAGCGTGGAGACAGATCCTTCGGCCCACCAAGTCTGCGCCAACCAGCAATAACCCTTGTACACTTGCACTATCGTACATACTAGGGACAAATTTTAATTTTTACCGAAGCCAATTAACCTGCATACTCGTACGTTTTTTGAGTGTGGTAGGAATCCGGAGCACCCGGAGAAAACCCATGTAGTCACAGGGAAACATACAAACTCCATACAAATAACATCCATAATCAAGATCGAAGCTGGGTCTCTGGCACTGTAAGGTAGCAACTGCTGCACCAGTGAGCCGGCCCTAAGGGTCATCTGAGTAAGGGTCCCAAACCAAAATGTTGCATATCCATTTCCCATCATAGATACTGCCTGGCCTGCTGAGCTCCCCCAGCTATTGTTTCCTCAGTGAAATCAGGTGGTTTTACTTTCCTTACTAAACTGCAAGATAGTTTTCTGGTAAGTTTTTTATACTGTTCCTATGTCTCTTCACTTCCTTGACTCTTTGATCTTATTCCTCTTTTCTATCCAGTAATGGGTTTCACTGTTAAGCCAGGAAGGAACCATTTGAGTTGATTGTACTCTTGCAATAGAGTTTGCAAGAACCAATGTGGATGCATTGACTGTGTTATACAGCAGATAACAGTATTGCCTTGATCTACTTAAAAACATATTGGAGAAAATATTTAAAGCACAGCATGGCTTATCTGGCTCTTGAACAGTGTCCAACTTCTTTCTTTACAGTAGATTGTTACCTCATGTGGGGTATCCAGAGCTGTTTCACTTTGCTCTGACAGAAACAATCTATCAAAGTGACTGATGTGGGTGGTGAAGTGCGGAAGCAAACCTTTCTGCACTGTTGTGCCAAAGAGATGTTATTGAGACACGGAGGTCGGTATTTCTAGTACTTGCTACAGGTGCCAATCATTTTGGAGGCACAAGAGTTGCAACATTGTCACACGAGGACAGGTGGCTTTGCAGAGTGCTATAGTCTCAGATACTATCAACCTGTTGGCATGTTTACATTTATTACCAGCACAGCATTTTCAAGGGACCTTTAACATTATTCCCCATGAAATTCTGTGAAGCTGTGACTTAATGACATGTTTACCCTGTTGCTAACACAGTTGAACAGGACCCTGCATTCGTAATATGTATTATCTGCTTTGACTGACATTTTGGGGTGAGGAATTTGTTCTGAGTAGCTAGGCTTCTGGTAAAATTTAAAATTTCAATGGTGGAGAAAAATAGTAATAATTAACTGCCCACAAAAGCTGTTCACAGCATCTTGGTACATGTGACTATAATAAACCTATACAGGTCCACCGCCGATTTTCCAGCAACTGGTGGTCTGGCACCTCTTTTAATCTGCACAAAAATACGAGAGCACACTTGGAATCCCCCCCAGAAATCCCCCCGAAAATATGGTGCCTCGGCCGGGCGAGGTGGCCGATTTAGACCTTATTGGGATATTCTGCGAGTTGAATTTGCCCCTGCAGCTGGGGCCCAGGAGCTCTGGCCTGGCTGGAGCCGGCAGATCCGTTCCCATAGCTCACTTCTGAAGCCGCCTCTGCAGGCTGGTATATCAGCACCCCAAGGCCGTGACCTCTGTTGGACCAGAAAATTTGACAATACGGCAAGAGTGCCAGAACCAAGAGTGCCAGAAGTTCGGCGGTGGACCTTTACTATAATGGAATTTCAGTATTATTTGTTTTAAAAAGTTGAGGTGGCGAAGAACTAAGTGTCAGAAGCCTTGCAACAAGAATGAAGACAGTCTAGCCTTTTGTTAAAAGATTAGTTGATCCTGTTTCTATGGAACTTTTGCCAATTATCATCCACAATTCGGTCCAGCTAGGCTGTTGTTCTAGTGTATTGATCTAAAAGCATACCAGTGTTATAATTTAACCAGTTAAACCTGATTCTGATTCAGATTGTTGATTGTCCTATACATCAGGGTGCAGTGAATTTCATTCTTATACATAGAATCAAGAGCAAAGCAGAAGAATGTTGCAAGGTTTTAGTGCAATCTAAAGTAGTGCAAATAAATATTAAAGTACAATAACGGAATAATCAAATTGATGTAGAGTTAAGAGTAAACATATGTGACAGCTCCTCTAGGAAGCGGATGTGAATGAGGTGATTGGTTCAGAAGTCTAATAGCAGTGAGGAAGAAACTGTTCTTAAGTTTGGATGTCTGAACTTTCTACCTTCTGGGAGATGTTACAGGAGATATAAGAGAAAAAAGTCAATGGCCAGGGATTTTAGACTTTGGAGAGACAGCATGGAAAAAGGCCCTTCAGACCACTGAGTCCACGCCGACCAGCAATCACTAGCACTATTCTGCATGCTAGGGACAATTTACAATTTTACCGAAGCCAATGAAACTACAAACCTGTACGTCTTTGGAGTGTAGGAGGAAACCGGAGCACCTGGAGAAAACCCACACAGTCACAGGGTGAACGTACACACTCCGTACACACAGCACCCATAGTCACCATCGAATTCAGGTCTCTGGCACTGGAAGGCAGCAACAATACCGCTGCGCCACTGTGCTGCACCTTTTTGTTTTGTTAACGCAAAGTACAACAGAAATGTGGATGTAGAAACAATGAACTGCAGATGCTGAATTATACCAAAGATAGACACAAAGTGCTGGAGTAAGTCAGCCGGTCAGGCAGCATCTCTGGAGAAAAAGGATGGGTGACATTTCGGGTCGGCACCCTTCTTCAGACTCCGAATTTTTGAAGAAAGGTGCCGACCCGAAACGTCACCCATCCTTATTCCCCCAAGATGCTACTGGCCCGCTGAGTTACTTCAGCATTTTGTCTCCACCTTTTATAGAAAAATGGATGTTCTTTCCACACTCACTGTGTCTTTACGGGAACCGTCTTTTAAGGATTGCATCAATTGCTGTTGTTTCTCCTTTGAGTACAGATTCCAACCCAATTAATCAATATTGGGAGAAGCAGGTTTCACCTCCTTTCACTCATTCCAAACTAAAATCCTACCCTGGTTAAAAGATGGAATAAAGTTTAGTTTCAAGGTTAGAGTTCAGAGCTACACCATGGAAATAGGCGCTTCAACCCATGGAGTATATGCCGACCAGCAATCACCCCATGCATTAGCACTATCCTACACATGAGGAATAATGGGGAGTCACGGTGGCACAGTGGTAGAGTTGTTGCTTGCAGCAAAATGCAGCGCCACAGACCCGGGTTCGATCCCGACTACGGGTGCTGTCTGTATGGAGTTTGTACGTTCTCCCCGTGATCTGCATGGGTTTTCTCCGAGATCTTCGGTTTCCTCCCACACTCCAAAGATGTACAGGTTTGTAGGTTAATTGCCTTGATTAATTGGCTTGTTAAATCTAAAAAAAAATTGTCCAGTGCTGATAGATGCTCTACCTCGAGCTTTTCAGCGTACTACATCCAGATCCATAGAAACATAGAAACATAGAATATAGATACAGATCCAGATCCAGAATTTACAAGTTTTACTGAAGCCAATTAACCTACAAACCTTTGGAATGTGGGAGGAAATGAGAGCACCTGGAGTAAACCCACGTGATCACGGGGAGAACGTACAAGCTCCATACAGACAGCACCCCTAGTCGGGATCGAACCTGGGTCTCTGGTGCTGTAAGGCAGCAACTTTATTGCTGCATCACTGTGCTGCCCTATGTCTTTGTCGAAATACAGT
Organism: Amblyraja radiata; assembly: GCF_010909765.2. NCBI lineage: Eukaryota > Metazoa > Chordata > Chondrichthyes > Rajiformes > Rajidae > Amblyraja > Amblyraja radiata. The sequence goes on from NC_045961.1 coordinate 41,877,432, forward strand.
CATCAATGTAACAGTGGTCTCAGGAGGCTGAGGACCTACTTCAGGACTGCCTTGAGTTTTTGCCAGCCCAGATCTTTATTTGAACTTTGTGTCTACCTTTTATAGAAAAGTGGATGTTCTTACCGCAGAAATCATTACATATTTATGGGGAGCTTCTTTCAAGGTTAGCAACAAATGCTGTTGTTTCTTCATTGACTACAGATTCCAGCCCAATGAATCAATATTGGGAGAATCAGGTTTCACCTCCCTTCTGCCTGTCCAACCTAAAATCTTACCCTAGTTAAAAGATGGAATAAAGTCTTAAGCTGTGAAACTCAAATTGTTGGTAAGCAGAGGTAATTTGATGGTATTAGGTATGAATTCATCAATTTCCTCACTGGCAACAGACCAATGAAGTGGGAATTGGTCAAGTTAAATTAAAGGTGTTTTAGCTGAACTATCCACTGCATTATTAATAAGATGCCTGTACGATAACTGCATGCCACTGACATCAATCTAAAACTAACATCTATGGGATGAAAAGAACCCAAGATCATTTTTTTCTTGGATACAAAAATCGAAGCTCTGTTGCCATAAAAAAAAGATTTCATTAACTCAATTATTTTCACAAATAGGATGTATGCAGTTTTTTGGCCGGTATTGGGTGAATTTGAAAAGGTAATCTTGCAAGTGATAAGAATGAGGTACACAGTATTTGTTTACACGGTCAAAAGACTAGTTGGGGTTTGCATATTAGAACTTCTCAGTTGCATTGCATGGAAATTTCTTACAGGGAAGAATTCAAGGTTTTATTTATGAAGCTTTCCTTTGAAGTTGTAGTGCACCATACACTATTTAACCCTGCATGATGGATTAGGCTATCTCTTTTTTTATTCTTGTGAAGAGGCCCCTTCTTATCTGACTGCAGGATATTAATCAACTGAAAGGCTACAAAGACAAAAAGAATGAACCTGGGAACATGATGCAGTGCTTACTACCTCTAAATACATCCGTTTCCTTTTATTTAACGTGTTGTTCTATCTAAATTGATCAAAACATCCCCGAGAGCCCTTCATTAAAAAAGCACGACAACTTAGAAAGGATGCTGATAGGTTTTATATTCTCTGCAGTTTATTTGTTTTCTTATATATTTTTCTTCTGTTGCTTCTCCCTCTCTAATGTACCAGCCCCCCCCCCCCCCCCACACTCCAACTTTTCCGAAAGGAATGGTTTTTGAAAAATGTACTTTTCACAGTTTTTGCCAACCTTTCCAATATCTTATCCAAGTGAACACTCTTTACATGTAAGTGTCTATAGGCAAATCAGCAATGGGAACAGTATTCTATCTCTGACACACAATGAAACAGCTTGTAGAGTCACTGCCTCACAGCTCCACAGAACTGGTTTCAATCCTGACCTTCCTGGTCTTGGGTGCTGCCTGTGTGGAGTTTGCATGTTCACTCAGTGACCATGTGGGTTATCTCACGGTGTTACCATTTCCACCAACATCCCAAAAATAAATATTAAAATATTTACCTGAAACTGATTCTTTGGGAGTTACATGTTATATGGATGAGAGGAGAACTGGTAACAAAGTTCACATATGTTGAGAATTTTTGTATAAATCTTAACAATTGAATAATTTTAAGGATTTGAATACTGATGCGTAGATTTGTCACCAGAATCACGCATCTTGAATCCACACATTCAGATACTATGATTTTTCTTCTATTCATGAAATAATCTCTTTAATTATTTTCAGGAGCCCTCTGTTGTATCTATTTCCTTACAATATATTTTTCACCTATTGCAGTGAGCTTTTTCTGGTAAATTAGCCCAGAATTGCTTCGTAGGATATTTTGAGTGGTCAGTTTTGAAGGATAATCTACCTGTATGTGAACTCACGCTAAGATTTTCTTTACATGGATTTCTTCCAGTTTTCTCCCTTCTTCACCTCCAGAAACTGACTCCTGGTGATTCATATTTACATAACTGCTACCCTGTGTGGGAACGCCTTATCCAGACAACTATTTCTCACTTCCACACACAACTGACTGACTTCATCCACTTCACCACCAACTTCCATCCGGCACTCCAATACACCTGGACCATTTCCGACACTTCCCTACCATTCCTTGACCTCACCATCTCCATCGCAGGGGACAGACTCCTGACCGACATACACTACAAACCAACTGACTCACATGGCTATCTGGACTACACGTCTTCCCACCTGCCCCCTGTAAAGACTCCATCCCCTACTCCCAATTCCTCCGCCTACGCCGCATCTGTTCCCAGGATGAGACGTTCCACACCAGGGCATCAGAAATGTCCTCGTTCTTCAGGGAACGGGGATTCCCCTCCGCCACCATAGATGAGGCTCGCACCAGGGTCTCATCCATACCCCGCAACACTGCTCTCTCTCCCCATCCCCGCACTCGCAACAAGGGCAGAGTCCCCCTAGTCCTCACCTTTCACCCCACCAGCCGGCAAATACAACACATAATCCTCCGCCATTTCCGCCACCTCCAACGTGACCCCACCACTCGCCACATTTTCCCATCCCCCCCTATGTCTGCCTTCCGCAAAGACCGCTCCCTCCGCAACTCCCTTGTCAATTCTTCCCTTCCCTCCCGTACCACCCCCTCCCCGGGCACTTTCCGTTGCAACCGCAAGAAATGCAACACCTGTCCCTTCACCTCCCCCCTCGACTCCATTCAAGGACCCAAGCAGTCGTTCCAGGTGCGACAAAGGTTCACCTGTATCTCCTCCAACCTCATCTACTGCATCCGCTGCTCTAGATGTCAGCTGATTTACATTGGGGAGACTAAGCGGAGGTTGGGCGATCATTTCGCCGAACACCTCCGCTCCCAAGATGGCGCTCCTGAGAGGGCGACGTCGCGGAGCTCTCAGAGTCAGCCTGCTTTTTTGTCTGTCTCTTGTTATTTTGTGCCATACTACGGTAACAGCATGGTCAGCAAACGGCGTCTGCGACCCTACTACGGCTGAGAGAGTGCAGTCCTTTTGGACATTTAGACCCGAGCACGTTTAACCCCTACCCTGAGCTAATACGCTACGGCGACTCGACGCTAGGCCAACACCCGGACAACGACAGGCCCAGGCGGAGAAGCGGCAGACGGGGAGGGGCTGAACGATGACTCCGGCGCTTGGTTAGCAGTGGAAGGTTAGCCCTCCCGGTCATACTGTTTGCTAACGTCCAGTCTCTGGTAAATAAGATGGATGAGCTCCATGCTCGGATCTCCACGCAGAGGGACTTACAGGACTGCTCCATGCTGTGCTTCTGTGAAACATGGCTGGGGGAAAGGACACCCGACGAGGCGATAACACCAGACGGCTACACGGCCTTCAGGGAGGACCGGAGCGCAGCGGACAGCGGCAAGACCCGCGGCGGAGGAACGGCCGTCCTCGTCAAACAAACCTGGTGTACCGACTGTAAGCTTATTTCTAAATCTTGCTCTGAGAATGTGGAGTATCTAACTGTGAAGCTACGGCCGTTTTATCTACCCAGAGAACTGCAATGTATTATTGTGAGTGTCGTGTATATTCCGCCTTCCGCCAAAGAAGAGGCTGCACTCAGGGAGCTACACGACATGATCAAAGAGCGTGAAAACAAATATCCTGATGCTGCTTTTATTATTCTGGGAGACTTTAATCATTGCAACCTCAAGAAAAACATACCAAAACTGTATCAGTTTGTGACTTTCCCAACTAGAGGAAATAAGATACTGGACCACTGCTACAGTAATATCAGAAATGCTTTTATAGCTGAACCAATACCCCACTTCGGCAAGTCTGACCACCTGGCAATTCGGCTCAAGCCCACCTACACCAAGAGGCTTAAGGCACAGCCAGTCACAGTCAGAACTGTTAACACCTGGACGGACAGTGCACAGACTAGCCTGCAGGGATGTTTAGAGGCTACAGACTGGAACATCTTTAAGGTGGCCACTGATGACATTCATGAATACACAGAGGCTGTGAGTGACCACATCAGCTGGTGCACATCTATATGTGCCCCTCCCAAAACTGTGCGTGTGTTTCCAAACCAGAAACCTTGGTTCAATGGAAACATAAAACAGAAGATCAGGAAAAGGCAGGAAGCTTTTAAGTCAGGAGATCAAAGGGAGTACAAGAAAGCCCGGTACAAGCTACAGAAGTCCATCAGAGCTGCAAAGAGGGCTTATTCCCAAAAACTTGAAAGCTTTTACCTAAGTAACAACACACGCAGTATGTGGCAGGGAATCCAAGCAGTCACAAACTACAAGAAAACAGTACCAACCACAGACCCCCAGGATGTCACCCTCCCAGACAGCCTTAATACCTTCTACACCAGGTTTGACAGACTGAACACAGACACCCGCTCAAAAGCCCCCTGCAACCCCATGGACACTGTCTTTCAGGTGACACCCACACAGGTCCTGAAAGCTCTGAGGCAGGTGAACCCCCACAAGGCTGTGGGACCAGGTGGCGTCCCTCCTAAAGTTCTGAAGGCCTGTGCAGAACAACTCACTGGAGTGTATGTAGACATCTTCAATCTGTCTTTAAACCAAGCAGTGGTCCCCCGTATTTTTAAATTTTCCACCATTGCACCAGTTCCAAAAAAAACAAACCCATCCACCCTGAATGACTTCAGGCCAGTGGCACTCATGGCAGTTGCCATGAAGTGTCTAGAAAAACTGGTTCTCACACACATCAATCACATGGTCCCGGGCACGATCGACCACCTCCAGTTCGCCTACCGCCACAACCGCTCAGTGGACGACGCAGTGGCCATTGCTCTACACCACATCCTGCAACACCTGGACAGCAGAGGAACATACGTCAGAACGCTGTTCCTGGATTACAGCTCGGCTTTTAACACCATTCGCCCGGGCAGGCTGACTGAGAAGCTGACAGACCTCGGCGTCCCGACTCCCACCTGCAACTGGATCTTGGATTTCCTGACTGAAAGACCACAGGTGGTGAGGATGGGAAGGAGGGTGTCTGCAGAGCTCACCGTCAGCACAGGATCACCACAAGGCTGCTGTCTCAGTCCCAAACTTTTCACCCTATACACACACGACTGTGTCTCCACCCAGGAAAATACCATCATTATTAAATATGCGGATGATACCACTATCCTGGGCCTCATCAAGGGGGGGGGACGAGTCGGGCTACAGGAGTCTGGTGAACGACATTCTTGCCCATGGTGAGGTGAACGACCTAAGCCTCAACACAGACAAGACAAGAGAAATAATAATGGACTTCAGAAAAAATCCACCCCCCCTGCAGCCCCTCATCATCAAGGGGACTGTGGTGGAGAGGGCTGACAGTTACAGATACCTGGGATTACAAGTAACATCAGATCTGAACTGGACTTTGAACACAGCTGCCACAGTGAAAAAAGCCCAGCAGAGACTGTACTTCATCAGGCTGCTCAGAAAAGCTGGTCTGCACTGTCGCCCTCTCACCCAAGTCTACAAAGGACTGATAGAGAGCATCCTCACCACAGGCATCACGGTGTGGTATGGAAACACCACACAGACAGAGAGGAAGGCTCTGCAAAGAGTCATAAAGACTGCAGAGAGGATTATCAGAATGAAACTCCCCTCCATGGACACAATCTACACACAGCGCTGTCAAAAAAGAGCAGAGAGAATCATCAGAGACACACTACATCCAGCTCACTCCCTGCTCAAACACAAAAACTGCACATACAACCTCAGGCACAGACGAGCGGACAGCATCGCCACAAACAGAACACGCTTTTTTAAGAGCTTCTTCCCTGCCACAGTGAGACTCTTGGCCAAAACAAAATGAACTGATGTCCTGACCTACCTCATAGCATATCATATTATATCATATTATATTGTCTCCTGGGCCTGTGCAATTTACAATGCAATCGACACTTTTATATAGGGTTTGTGCAATTTACAATGCTCTCACTTTCCCCTTTATATAGGGTTTTAGGCACTTTCTTTTTTATTTCTAGAGAAGTATATGTTTTTATAGATTATGTGTCTTTCTGTGTGTCTTTTTAATTTGACTTGACTTGACTCTCTGAACAACCGCACAAGAGTTCCTATGTGTGTAAGCACAAATGGCAAATAAAGTTTTTGACCTTTTTTTTTGACCTTTGACCTCAGTCCGCAATAACCTACCTGAACTCAGTGGCTCAGCACTTCAACTCCCCCTCCCATTCCCAATCCGACCTCTCTGTCCTGGGTCTCCTCCACTGCCAGAGTGAGCAACACCGGAAATTGGAGGAACAGCACCTCATATTCTGCCTGGGTTGCTTGCGTCCGGATGGCATGAACGTTGAATTCTCCCAATTTTGCTAGCCCTTGCTGTCTCCTCCCCTTCCTTAACCCTCGAGCTGTCTCCTCCCATCCCCCCGCCCTCGGGCTCCTCCTCCTCCCTTTTTCCTTCCTTCTCCCCCCCCACCCCCCATCAGTCTGAAGAAGGGTTTCGGCCCGAAACGTCGCCTATTTCCTTCGCTCCATAGTTGCTGCTGCACCCGCTGAGTTTCTCCAGCATTTTTGTGTACCTTCGATCTTCCAGCATCTGCAGTTCCTTCTTGAAAACTATTTCTCATGTGTCTGCTTAAATAGTGAGTTGTTAATAGTCTACTTCCCTATTGATTCCATTCGGGTCTGATTCTTGTGGTCCGATCCAATATCCAAAAGACCACGCTTTCAACAAGAGTCTTCAGATAATAACCAACTGTGCATTCCTATCCAATTCAAAGTTATCTAAACATAGAAACATAGACATAGAAACATAGAAAATAGGTGCAGGAGTAGGCCATTCGGCCCTTCGAGCCTGCACCGCCATTCAATATGATCATGGCTTATTATCCAACTCAGTATCCCATACCTGCCTTCTCTCCATACCCCCTGATCCCTTTAGCCACAAGGGCCACATCTAACTCTCTCTTAAATATAGCCAATGAACTGGCCTCAACTACCTTATGTGGCAGAGAATTCCACAGATTCACCACTCTCTGTGTAAAAAATGATTTTCTCATCTCGGTCCTAAAAGACTTCCCTCTTATCCTTAAACTGTGAAACAGTGGGCCAAATGGTGGTATAGTTGAACGACTGTGAGCTATGGGAATGGATCTGCCGGCTCCAGCCAGGCCAGAGGTAGAGGTGGTAAACAGGTGGTAGAGTTGAACGACTGTTCTGATTGAGATCTACTAGTTAAAAACTTGATAACTTTCTGATCTGTTTGGTTCAGTTTCACAATAGGCAGTGCATTTCCCAACTAAGCAATCTCAATTTAGATAAGATTTTTCATCAGGTCCCCAGAGAAATAATATACAACCAGAATGCAATATATTCTAAATGTTCCAATGGCTGAATGTCCATTTACCAGTAAACATATATAGTAAACTATTATTATAATGGACCATGGGGGTGGGAGGAGGGTGGGGGAATGGCGTCCTTTATTTCCGATTGTCCACTATAACCGAGGAAGGGATTATCATTGTGTAAATAGTTGAAACAAACAACTGCAAAAATTGATTAATACTTTAAAAAAAAACAAAATGCTGGAGTGACTCAGCGAGCCAGGCAGCATTTCCTCTAGAGAACATGGCTAGATAACGTTTCAGGTCGAGAACCTTCCTCACATTCTTGGCCTGAACTTGCATCGCATCAGTATACCGTAGTGTACCAGCAACTCTCTGTTGCTCCCCCAGCTTTCTCACAATGGCCCTTCACAAACATCAACATTAAAATCACTGCAAATTGCACCCAAAATCCTATCTGCAGGTCACCCCAGTTCATTAGTCTCCATTAGTTATGTCCTACATTCTGACTGGAAACAATCAGGGTTTACAAATCATTCATATCCTTATTTCACTGCTCCTGCTTTAATCCAACTCCCAGACTTCATGTCCACTTTACATGGATTTCCAGTGTAGCTTCCAACTCTTTGAGGATATCTGTGGCATTTCTATACCCAATCTCATCAGAGCAGGGGTTTTTTAACTCTGAGAATCCACTGGATGAAAATATTGACTGAGAGGAATCTGAAAACATGTTGACCTTCTTGATACCAAGGATAAGGGATACCTCTAACCCTTTTCAATGAGTATCAAGATCGGGATATATATTCAATTATACTTTATTGCCGCATGTACCTAGGTACAGTGACATTCTTTGTTTTGTATGCAATCTGGTAAAATCATACAATAGATAAGAACAAACATAGATAAGTATAAAAGTGCATCAATTGTAATGTAAGAATAGTAGACTTCCCTGCGATAGTTCACAACACGTCACCACTTTTCTGGTGCCAACTTGTGCCTTTCAAAGCAACTTGTGCCCTTCAATATATCTCTTCTCTGAGACCAGCTCCATTCCATATCTAATGGATAACAATCCAGCAGAAATAAATTAAATATCTCCTGAATTTTCAGATTCAGTTTCAGATCACAGGAAGCAAATGTAACATAGGTTTTTAAAAGGCATACTACCAAAAATATCAAGACATGCAAAGCCATTTTGTCCCTCTGCACATAACACTTTTATTCTTAATGGAACATCCACTCCCTAACCTAAATTCTGCCTATTTTACTTCGGAGTCACGTGAGTGACTACGTGAAGAACCCCGCCAGGACGCATGCATGTCATATCGCTTTCACGCTTGCGAAATGACAGGCGGGGTGGAGCGTTCCCCCGCAGCGGTAAGTTTGAAACCGCGACCTGCAGGTAAGTGATTTACTCTGCGGTAATTTTTTGGCCCCGTGCTGTTTTTACACAGGGGGGGAAGCTGGACAAAATAGTGTCCACAAGTGCTGCGAGTGAAGCTGGCTGGGGAGGACCGCGAAGTTGCGGGAGCCAGCAGCAGCTGAAGGCACAAGCCCCGTAAGTGGGATCAGCTGTGCCGACTTTTGGTCACGAGCCGGCCAGAACACCACGGCCGGGCGGGAGACTATTCAGAATGGGGCCGTCGACTTTGACAAGTCGAAACGGCAGGAGTCGGGGTGGAACGACGTTCCCCCGTAGCGACAGTTTAAACCTGGACCTGCAGGTAAGTGAAACTGCGGTCTTTATTCTCCCCATACTGTTTCACAGGTGGGGGAAACATGGAGAGCTGTGCAAACAACGGCAGGCGGCACAGGAATCACCCGTAAGGGAACAGCTGTGCCCGACTTCGCTCCCGCACCGGCCAGATTAAACACCATGGCTGGGCGGGAGACTATACAGAATGGAGCCGTTGGCTTTGACAAGTCAAAACGGCAGGAGGAGGGGTGGAAGGACGTTCCCCCATAATGGCAAGTTTTAAGCCTGGACCTGCAGGTAAGTGATACTGCGGTCTTTATTGTTCCCATACTGTTCTACAGGTGGGGGAAACATGCACAAGGCAAAGAAGTCGGCCAGAGCTGCGACAAAGCTGGCGGGGGAAGACCGCAGAGTTGCGGACGCCAGCAGCGGCCGGCAGCACAGGAATCACCCGTAAGGGAACAGCTGTGCCCGACTTCGCCCCCGCACCGGCCAGATTAAACACTGCGTCTGGGCGGGAAGGCAAGAAGAAAACTAAAAGAGTCGTTGACTGATGAGTCCGCCTTTGAGCAGCCGCGAGCGGCCAGCGACTGTGAGCGCTGGAGCCGGTTGGAGCAGCTTATGGAGCAGAGCTCCAACATGACAGACTCCGAGAGATGGAGTCTAGTCACCGTGGGGATATAGAAAACACCCACAGCAGCACCTTACGTAGGGCTGCACAGTGCATCTCCCTCGTCAGAGGGGAGTACTGGGGGGTCAATTCTGGGCTGACCCTGAGGAGGGGTTTTGACGAACAAAACTACAAGTGTGCAGGGGGTGCAGGAAGGCAAAATCTACTGGTCATGGTGTCCAAATACATACAGCCAGACCACGATGGACACCACTGCAAAAATACTTGGGACCAGGAAACTGCGCATCCCTGAATGTTCCAGTCGTGGAAATAGCATCTGGAAACATGTCGGAGCAGAACTTAGGAAAACCCTGGGGCTCATAAAGGTGACAACATTAAGGATCTCCTACAGCCAAAGACAGCACCCTTATGCACCCACCAGCAGAACAAGAGAAGCTGGTGAAAGCTCAAAGGCCAGGCATACAGGACAGCGGTCTTTTAGACCATAGCCCAGACCAGCCTTCGTGGAAGATGCGCAAACCCCCAACCCAAAAACAAACCCAGACACCGGCGCCTCAACCTCCACAAAGACTACACAGAAGAAGCAAACTTCCACTGGTAACAATGGAGGTAGGTGGGTCTGGTCCCTTACAAATTATAGGAAGAGTGGATAATACACACATTGGTGGGAGATTACACCCTTTTGGATACATGGTGTATATCAACTACAGACACTTATATCCTAAGCAGTATCCAGGGATATACCATTGAATTGTGCAAAAGGGGTAATGGGTTAACCCAACACGATTGGCTGGAATTTGTGTCTTATATCTTTACCAAAAACAAAATAGATGGTGACAGTCGCATCATCATCGAATTGACCAAATTGAATACATTGTACTATATATTCAGTACAAAATGGGAACTGGTAACTGCTAAAGAACTGATTTCCAAAGGCTACTCCATGGCTAGCATCGACCTAAAAGATGCTTACTATCAGTGCCTACACGGACTGATCACAAACGTTATTTAAAAAAAACCCCACCTGCAACAACCCCACTGACATCAGTGAACCGTCTATCAGATTGGTAGCAAGGGTAATTGGCATATAGTGTCTGCCTTTCCAGCCACACAATTTGGACCTTTGTATTACCAAAAATCTACAAAGGGCAAAAATACAAACACTCAAAGTTAATACTGGTCATTTCGACAGACCAATAAGCCACCAATCAAAGCTTATGGAATTAAAATGGTGGAGGGATAACATTCGGCATTGTTCCAACCCTATTGTTATCAGCAAACCCTTAGTGGTGCTACAAACTGATGCCAGTGCGCTTGGTTGGGGTACTACCAATTTCCATCTCCATCTGTGGAGGTAGATGAAAGGCACAGGAGGCATCATTATCACAGACACTGGGCATAAACTACCTGGAAATGTGGGGTGCGTTCTATGGCCTAAAGTCATACTGCTCTGGGATAAATCACCAGCATGTTAGACTACAGAGTGACAATCTGACTAATACAATTTGGTAATGGTGTATCCAGAGAAATATTTGAATATCAGCTACTTACCTACTAGGTAACCCAAAATTCAGTGACAGACATCAGGTCACGCAAATTCAATAAAATAAGACTTAATCACCAGTTACCAAACTGTGTTTCTTGGGAACCAGACCCTGGGACAGCAGGGACAGATGCTTTTCACTGCATTGAGGGGGCAATTGTTTATCTATGCATTCCCTCCTTTTCTGCATCATCAGTCGGGCATTACGAAAAATACAACAAGACTCAGCGTCTGTTAATTGGTAGTGCCGATTGGCCTACTTAACCATGGTTCCCTGTGAAACTCGACATGGGTTTTAACTATGTATCACCATCCTGAAACAACCAGATTATTGGTTCATCCCGTAACAGGGGAACCCATCCATGTCAAAAACAACAGACCTATCAATTTGTAGAGTCTAAAGCAACCTCTACTGCAACTGGGACTGGTGGACCGAACATTGAACATTATCTCAGCGGGCCACAGACAGTCCACCAAAAAACTATATCTGGTATACATCAGGAAATGGGAGATATATTGTCACAGAAACAACATCACCTACAGTTCGATGAACATAACGTCTGTTCTGGAATTCCTGGCAGGCCTCCATTATGATGAGGGGCTCAGTTACAGTGCCATTAACTGCGCCAGAAGTGCCTTTTCAACATATCTATGGTGAGGATCAGAGCGTCATTTTGTTAGGACTCACCCCTGGTAACCAAACTTATGAGGGGAATTTTTAATATCAATCCCCCAATAACCAGGTACTCTCTAAAATGGGATATGAGTATTGCCCTAACGTTGCTAAGGAATTGGTCTCCAGCAACAGCTCTGTCCCTGCAAAGACTGACGCACAAAACAGTCATGCTGATGGCTTTGGTCACGGCACTAAGGGTACAGTCGTACATAAGTTAAGGCTGGACTATATGACTTCTTCAACAGGAATATAACGTTTCTTATTACGAATTAGTCAAACAGAACAGACCGGGATCATCAGGCCTCAAAATATAATTTAGGGATTACCCTACAGATATCGTCTCTGTATAATAAGACAATTATTGTTATATATGGAGAACACCAAAAACATCTGAGGCTATGAGATGGCACTACTAATCAGCCACAAACAACCCACAAAAGAGTGTCGGTTCAAACTATTTCCAGATGGCTGAAACAGGTTTTAACAACAGCTGGGGTGGATACTAACATATTCAAATCTTATTCCACCAGGGCTGCAGCTACATCGGCAGCTATGGAGTTGGATGTACCAATGAACCAAATCCTCGAGACAGCAGGATGGATCAGGGGAAAATGTTCCAACTATTCTACCACAAACCAGTAGTTAAACTGGAACTTTGCAGAGCCAATTTTAAGTTCTGTAATATAATTTCACCCCATAAATAGGGGCTATAATTTGTTGTTAACAATTTATCATGGATTTCAATGTTGGATTCATGTCTAAACATGTTAACACAATTCCTCCCACAGTCAATTAAGGCAGATGTGATGCATGGACTCGTTTCCACGGCATGAAATCACAGAGCTTTGAAATCTTCACGTAGTCACTCACGTGACTCCGAAGTAAAATAGTAAGATTAAACGAGAACTTACCAGTTCGAAGTTTGATCGTTATTTTATGAGGAGTACGTTGAGGGAATACGTGCCCTCCGCTCCCACCCTTGATCATATACTCAACTGGTATTTTCTTCTCTAATCTTACTATGTTCAGTCATTACAGTTATCTGTGATTTCACACCGCTGCTTTGAAGAATGACACGCATTCGTCCTGGCGGAGTTCTTCACGTATTCCCTCAACGTACTCCTCATAAAATAACGATCAAACTTCGAACTGGTAAGTTCTCGTTAAATCTTACTATTTCTGCTCATTTGGCTCCATTAATTATCTCCTACATTGTGACTGGAAACAATCAGTGTTTGCTAAGCATTCATATCCTTATCTCACCATTTCACTGCTCCTGCTTCAATCCAATCCTCAAACTTTATGTCCTCCACCCTTCTGGCTCCTGTGCAGCTTCCAACTATTTGAGGATTCCTGTGGCATTTCTCTATCCAGTCTAAAGTTAGAGCAGGATTTTTTTTGCTGAGAATCCACTGAATGAAAATATTGAATGAGTGGAAACTGAAAACATTTTGCCTGAAATAGTCAACAAAATTCTTTCCAGGATATAATCATTGAAAAGGGATCGCTGACTGGTTGAAAAGTAATTAGATTTGGTTATTTAAATGATTAACGTGGAAGATTCTTTCTTGTCATGAGGATGTTAAGAATGATATTTCCAATTTTACCATCTTTGTGACACTCAAGAATAAAATGACAAATCGGATACTAATTTTGTACTTCAATCAGGCCTCAGTGAAATATATAGGTGTACTGTATGTATTTCCTATACTACCAATGTGCAATTGAAAAGATAATACTCTGTATATGTGTTCCAGTTTACTCAACATGCCATAACTGTTCATCATATTGACAAGTAGGCAAGTAGCAAACAGCTGTGATTTAAATCAATGGAACAAATATAAGTGCTTAAGACAAAAGCATTTTTTTTTTTAATGCAGTGGTTTAACTTTCCTTTTCTTTGCAGAGCAACTTGTTTGATATCTGATTGATTAATAGAAATTAATTTGATCCTTTAATAGTTGTGTTTCATTTCCACACATTGGTAATATGTTTTAAATCGTTGAGAGACTGGATGGTGTTGATGTTCACAAAGCATGGAAGTCAACATGAAAGAGCAACAATTAGGAAGGAAAATGTTATATTAACCTTTGTGTGAAGAAGTATTGAATAAGAAAGTCTTATGGACGTGTCCCACTTAGGCGACTCTTTAGGCGACTGCCAGGGACTAGTTTTAATGAAATTCACCTACGACACCTGGCGACAACCTACGACAGCACCTACGACAGCCGACGACAACCTTCGACAACACCTACGTCAACCTACGACAGCAACAATTATCATGTTGAAAATTCTGCGGCAGTCGCCCAAAAATCGCCTAAGTAGGACAGGCCCATTGCTGTAATTGTATATCATCTTTGTCAGTCTGCATCTGGAGTATTCAGTACAAGGATTTTTACATCCTTAACTAACAAAGGATGGATTAACCATGGGAGAAATGCAGAGATGGTTCCAGGGATGATGGATTTGCTATGCAAGTAAAGATTGACTGCAATAGGCCTCTGTTCTGTTGAATAAAAATAGAACATTTTGAGCAGCACAGTGTTAGAGTTGCTGTCTTACAACGCTACAGATCTAACGCCAGATTAAATGGAACATCTCTAAGTTTGCGGATGACACAAAGCTGGGTGGCAGTGTGAGCTGCGAGGAGGATGCTCTGAGGCTGCAGGGTGACTTGGATAGGTTGGGTGAGTGGGCAGAAGCATGGCAGATGCAGTATAATGTGGATTAATGTGAGATTATCCACTTTGGTGGCAAGAACGAGAAGGCATATTATTATCTGAATGGTGTCAGATTAGGAAAAGGGGAGGTGCAACGAGACCTGAGTGCCCTTCTACATCAGCCACTGAAAGTAAGCATGCAGGTAAGCAGGCAGTGAAGAAAGCAAATGGCATGTTGGCCTTCATAGCGAGAGGATTTGAGTATAGGAGCAAGGAGGTCCTACTGCAATTGTACAGGGCTCTGTTGAGACCGCACCTGAAGTATTGTGTGCAGGTTTGGTCTCCTAATTTGAGGAAGGACATTTGTGCTATTGAGGGAGTGCAGCGTAGGTTCACCAAGTTAATTCCCGGAATGGCGGGACTGACATATGATTTAAGAATGTGTCGACTAGGCTTATAGTCACTGAAATTTAGGATGAGAGGGAATCTTATAGAAACATATAAAATTCTTAAGGGATTGGACAGGCTAGTTGCAGGAAAATATTCCCGATGTTGGGGGAGTCCAGAACCAGGGATCACAGTTTAAGAATTAGGGGTCAGGCCATTTAGGACTGAGATGAGGAAAAACGTTTTCACCAGAGAGTTGTGAATCTGTGGAATTCTCTGTCACAAAAGGCTGTGGAGGCCAATTCACTGGATGTTTTCAAGAGAGAGTTAGATATAGAGTTAACAGAATCAAGGGATATGGGGAGAAAGCAGGAATGGGGTACTGATTTTGGATGATCAGCCATGATCATATTGAACGATCGTGCTTGCTTCAAGGGTCAAATGGCCTACTCCTGCACCTATTTTCTATGTTTCCTGGATCCAGGTTTGATCCTGACTTCGGGTGCTGTCTGTATGGAGTTTGTACGTTCTCCCCGTGACCTCGTGGGATTTCTCTGGCTGCTCCGGTTTCCTCCCACACTCCAAAGATGTACAGGTGTGTAGGCTATTTGGCTTTGGTAAGATTGTCCTTAGTGTGTAGGATAGTGGAAGTGTATAGGGTGACCGCTGGTCAGTGCAGCCTCAGTGGGCTGATGGGCCTGTTTCCACCCTGTATTTCTAAAGTCTAAAGTGTAAAAGTTTGGAAATACTCAAGAGATTGGGCTCCATCTGTGCAAAGAGAAAGAGAATTAGTGAGATATCTTCAACCTAAGAACGTGAATTCTATTTCTGTCACCACAGAGGCAACCTGACATGCTGAGTATTTCCAGCATGTTTTTTTTGTTTTTTACTTTGGATTTCCAACATATGCAGTTTTTGCTGATTATTCATTTTCTTCATATTCTGAAGATTGGAACACAGAGAGGAGCTCACATAGAAACTCACTAATTTCCTTCAGGGCTTAGCAGGCTAGATGCAGGTGAGGGTAGTTCTCAGAAAAAGATCTGGCTGCTTAGGACTGAGGTGAGAAGATATTTTGTTTCATTTAAAATGTGGTGAATTCTTGCAAATCCAGACCTCAGAGGGGAGACACAGTGCTCATTCAAAATGGAGATCAATAGATGTATAGATGTTAAGTGAACCGAGGGATACCGGGATCATGTAGGAAATAGTGCTGACAGAAGATCAGACATAGACCTGATAGATGGGAGATCAGTAGCAAAAACCTAAATGGCCCATTGCTGCTTCTTTCCTTACCTTTTTAACATTTTTCTGTTAAAAGCTGCTAGAGGTAGGTTCCATTTTCCTCAGAATACTGAAGAAAATAAAATGTAGTCTCCTCAATTAAGGAATACATTTTAGACAAACTGCTATCAGTGGTTAATGTAATGAGTCGACTCAAACACACATCAAGATACAACACATGTTTATTAAATCTACTTACAGCAAGGATCTGCAGACATTACATCTCCGAGCTGCTATTCTAAAAACCCCCTAGCGTAAGCAGGCTCTTGATAATATGAAGCACATAATAGGTGGAGTCACTACTAACAAACACTATAATTGGCTAGTACGAAATAGGCAATCTACATCCTTCCTTGAAGAAACAAAAGAAGCATTGGTGGCTAAGCAATGTCGGTGGAATGCTAATAATACATTTGCAGAATTACACAAAATCGCCAATCTAACGGGTGGCCTTCCAAAACCCGTCCGGCCCGTGTGCAGTACGCCTCACCTCCTTTCACTGGAGAAGATACCGGGGAGGAAAATGGGGAAATGACCAGTGATCCGACAGGCAGGGAGGGTGACGAGATAGGCGAGCTAGTCGACAAATGGCGCAGGGAAACCGCGGTGGAAAAGATAGGTGGCAGTGGGGCCGCGGGACCGACTGTGGGAGGGTATACGAAACGCGATACATCAGCATATGGAGTCGCAGGACGCGGTTTCTGGAGTGGAAGGTGATACCGTCCAATCATGCCAACTTCAATCCCTTGGCACGAAGTACAGAGAACATAGAAACATAGAAACATAGAAATTAGGTGCAGGAGTAGGCCATTCGGCCCTTCGAGCCTGCACCGCCATTCAATATGATCATGGCTGATCATCCAACTCAGTATCCCGTACCAGCCTTCTTTCCATACCCTCTGATCCCTTTAGCCACAAGGGCCACATCTAACTCCCTCTTAAATATAGCCAATGAACTGGCCTCAACTACCCTCTGTAGCAGAGAGTTCCAGAGATTCACCACTCTCTGTGGAAAAAGTTTTTCTCATCTCGGTTTTAAAGGATTTTCCCCTTATCCTTAAGCTATGACCCCTTGTCCTGGACTTCCCCAACATCGGGAACAATCTTCTTGCATCTAGCCTGTCCAACCCCTTAAGAATTTTGTAAGTTTCTATAAGATCCCCTCTCAATCTCCTAAATTCTAGAGAGTATAAACCAAGTCTATCCAGTCTTTCTTCATAAGACAGTCCTGACATCCCAGGAATCAGTCTGGTGAACCTTCTCTGCACTCCCTCTATGGCAATAATGTCCTTCCTCGGATTTGGAGACCAAAACTGTACCCAATACTCTCTACTGTTTCTATCATTGATACTTGACCAAATATTATCTGACCCATGACCACTGCCAAATGATTTAGGATAAATCTTACACTTAAAATATTTTGGCCTTCTTGATACCTAGGATAAGGGACACCTCTAACCCTCTTCAGTAAGCATCAGGATCTGGATATATATTCAACGATTCAATTATAGAAACATAAAAAATAGGTGCAGGAGTAGGCCATTCGGCCCTTCGAGCCTGCACCGCCATTCAATATGATCATGGCTGATCATCCAACTCAGTATCCTGTACCTGCCTTCTCTCCATTCCCCCTGATCCCTTTAGCCACAAGGGCCACATCTAACTCCCTCTTAAATATAGCCAATGAACTGGCCTCAACTACTTTCTGTGGCAGAGAATTCCACAGATTCACCACTCTTTGTGTGAAAAAAAAAATTCTCATCTCGGTCCTAAAAGACTTCCCCCTTATCCTTAAACTGTGACCCCTTGTTCCCCAACATCGGGAACAATCTTCCTGCATCTAGCCTGTCCAATCCCTTAAGAATTTTGTAAGTTTCTATAAGATCCCCCCTCAATCTTCTAAATTCGAGCGAGTACAAGCCGAGTCTACCCAGTCTTTCTTCATATGAAAGTTCTGCCATCCCAGGAATCAGTCTGGTGAACCTTCTCTGTACTCCCTCTATGGCAAGAATATCTTTCCTCAGATTAGGAGACCAAAACTGTACGCAATATTCCAGGTGTGGTCTCACCAAGACCCCGTTGGCCTGCAGTCTTTTATTGTCCTTATACTTTATTGTCGCAATAGATAAACACAATCATAGATAAGTACAAAAGGGCAATGATTGTAATGTAAAAATAAAACCAATTCTATTCACTTTTCAACCAGTCAGAGATCCCTTTCCAAGGATAAAGGACAAAGAGTCGCCACGTTTCTGGTGCCAACTTGTGCCCTTCAGTATATCACTTCTCTGGGACCAGCTCAACTCCACAGCTAATGCATAACAAACAGTCCACCAGAAATAAATTAAATATCTCCTAAATTTGTTACTATAGTTTCAGATCATAGGAAGCAAATGTAACTTTGGGATAGGTTTCTAGAATTAATAATAACAAAATATACCGGGTCCATAGATTGGTTAGATGCACAGAGTAGGGGAATCGAGATCACAAGGACATAGATTTAAGGTGAGGGGGGAAAGATTTAATAGGAACCTGGGAGGTAACTTTTTCACACAAAGGGTGGTAGGGTGTACAGAACGAGCAGCCGGAGGAGGTAGTTGAGGTGGATATTATCATAATGTTTAAGCAAGATTTTAACAAGTACATGGACAGGACAGTCTGAAGAAGGGTTTCGGCCCGAAACGTTGCCTATTTCCTTCGCTCCATAGATGCTGCTGCACCCGCTGAGTTTCCCCAGCAATTTTGTGTACCATGGACTGGACAGGACAGGTTTAGAGAGAAATGGGCCAAACACAGGCAGGTAGAACGAGTGTAAATGGGATATGTTGGTTGGAGTGGGCAAGTTGGGCGGAAGGGCCTGTTTGCATGCTGTATGACATTGACTATGACTCGGGTGTATGGGTGTCAGGGGTTATGGGGAAAAGGCAGGAGAATAGGATTAGGAGGGATTGATAGATCAACCATGATTGAATGGCGGAGTAGACTTGATGGGCTGAATGGCCTAATTCTGCTCCTATCACATGACCTTATGACTGTGTGACTATAATGAGGCGTATCTTAAAAAGAACTGTAAAGACATTTTGGAAGGTGTTTGCGATCGAAGAAGTAATTGGCAGATTCGTATGTGCTGCATTCATAAAATCCTAAATCTACTTGAAATCAGTGTATTTATTTATCTCCTAATAAACACATTTCCCACGTATTGAAGTGCACAACAGCCTCATATCCTTGATGAATAAATATTGTGAGAAATCAATTTTTGAATCAGCTCTATAAGATCTTTAACATTTCCTGTTTTGCTCATTTGATCTAATTCTTAACAGTGGATAATAGGCATCAGCACTATGTAATCCTGCATAATTTCATTGTGCGCCATTGTAATTGTATCAGCATAAATATCAGTAACTACAAACTGTTCACTGTGCCCATCATGAATCATGCATCATGTGACTTGGAATCACTAAGAGCCCATCTTCCATCATAGCTGTAGCCCTTGCCCTCTCTGCAGTCAGTTGTTTAAGCAAGTATTAATAAAGGTCTCCCTCTTAAAATTGCACTACTCTAAATGGTCTTTAAGGGACCAGGCAGTAATCTCAAGATCCCTATATTTTAGCTCTAAACTAGGACAGAGGAATTAATAAAAGTCCTTTCTGTGTAAACTGCTACTTGCTCTGAGGCTATATCCTGATGTCAGGGCATTGAGAGAATTTTAAATGTGCAGGATGGATTGTTTGTGTAAGAAAAGCGAAACAGGGGGCAAAGGGTAAGAGACTTGAGAAAATTGAAAGACTGCCAGCGATGCTGAGATGCAAATAGCAACAAAACAGGGATAAATGCTGCTGTTCACGTATTCAGGAGAACTGGCAAAAAAAAAGGTTATTAATTTTCACAAGGCTGATCTTACAGCTGGTAGCTCAGCATCAGTTTCTCTGTAATGAAAATGGTCTGAGTGGAAGATAAATGGTTCATAAAGTGGACCATTTAGATGCAATCGAGGCTCAATCTGTCCGATGACTAATCACATTCCCCCCCAGTATAGCTGGATTCCAGTAACAGACTTTTTCTGCTGTTCCCAATGAATTGTAGTCGGGTGTAAGTTCAAGGCAGAAAGAGAATTATCTTGATTTATTAGCATGCTGTCTGGCCGTGCCATTCGCAGTACTGCGGCTTTGTAGGCTTCTGCCCTGTTGCTGTCTGTGTGTAATTTTTACTGCTCCCTAGTGAATGGTGTACAGCATCATTCCAGCTGCTGGAAAAATGGTCTGCCTCCGCACCTGTAATTTTTCTTGCTTGGAGCCGAAGGAATATATCTCTAAAGTGCGTAATGCGATCCTGAAAAGGTGGTTTTAAAACAAATTGATTATCATGCTTTATGGGCCTGAGCAGAACTATAAGCTAATACCAGTTTAGATCAGCATCCCTAGTTAAGGTGAAATTGTGGCGTTTGTTGATATGCATAAAGCTGTTTAATCGGCATTGTAATCAGCTTTCATAAGGTATTTCCTCGTGTAAAGTTTCCAGCTCTGAAAGTGTAAGTCCATATTGCAATTGTGTATGAGTCAGGCAGTAAATGCATTGCTTTTTGACCACTTCTTGCCATCCTTAACATTGTGCTGGTGTTTTGTTTCTAATTTACCTTTTTTTTTCTGTTGCTTGTCAAATATTTGATGCAAAGCTGTATGTACATATGTGATGTAAAAAACGCACCATCATTTTGGGGAAAGATCATACAAGAACCCTGCCCATAGTGTTTTGGAACATAGAACAGAAAACAGAGGCTAGTGCAGCACAGGAATGGGCCCTATTGTCCTCAGTGTCTGTGCCGAACATGATGCCAAAATAAACTAATCTCATTTGCCTCCACATGATCCATATCCCTCCAGTCTCTGCATGTTCATGCGTCTATCTAAAAACCTTAAACACTATAGTGTCTCACTAAAATTTGTGAAAGGATCTCCTACCACTCTTTAAGTTAGAGAAAATGAATGATCGATAATGATTATTCTGCAAAAAAGCTTTCATTTAATACAATGCCCTTTTAAAGTTTGTTTGCTTGACATTAAATCTCCCTTTTATGGTTTACAGCAAGAATGATGGTGGGAAATAACAAATGCATGAATTATATTCCTAAATTAGTGAAGAATCTCTATTTCCCAACTGAATCAAAGGTTGTGCTTGGTAATCTTTTATGGCTCAGATATTCATCCCTGGTTGGTGGCACTAAACAATATATTGTCATGTTAGCACTTTACGTTCTGCCTTGGAAATCTATTTCAGCACATTTAATGCTATCAATCAAGAATTAATTTCTCATTTGATTGGACATTACGCTCACCAGCCATTAGAGACAGGTTATTTCTCTATAACTGCATTATTGAACCACCCCAAAATATTGCCAAAATTGTCCAAAGAAATCAGCATTATTATTTTGCATTCCATTCTACAAACTGACAACTCTTACATGGAATGTGTCACCTAAGGATTCTTTTTTAACTGGAAATTCAACATCCAATGCAACAAGTTTCCATATGTATGCTCGCGAAACCCACCATCAAAAAACCCTCTTCATCTGTATTCTCCCCTCCCCTCCCCCTTTCACCAACATTTCTTCCTCTAGCTTCACAATTCGCATCTCTTCAACCTTACGTCTTCTGTCTTTTCACCTCCGGCCTTTGTTCAACCATCTGCATATCAAAATGCCATCCACATCTATGTCAGTTAGACTCTGTCCTGCCCCCGATAGATACAAAGTGCTGGAGTAACTCTGTGGGTCAGGCAGCATCTCTGGAAAAAAAGGATTGTTGACGTTTCTGGTCAGGACCCTTCTTCACACTGCGAAAAACATACTTTGAGGAGATTTCGCAGAGGAGCAAACAAAATGTAGAAACAAAGAACTTCAGATGCTGGTTTATACCAAAGATAGACACAAAGTGTTGGAGTAACTTTAATAAGGTTCCGAAACAACATCCATCCTTTTTTTTAGGAGATCCTGCCTGACTGGCTGAGTTACTCCAGCCCTTTGTGTCTACCCTTGGTATACCTCTGCAAAACAGTAGACCAGTGTACACTTTGTCATACCAATCCAGTGGGGGCCACATTGTGAGCACCAAATGTTGTAGACCAGGCTTGAGGAGGTGTATGTGAATCTTTGTCTCACCTGGAAGGCTGTTAAGGTCCCTGGATGGCAGCGAGGGGAAAAGTAAAGGGATTAGGGTTGCACCTCCCTCAGTTGAAGGGAAAAATGGCAGGGAACCTATCACTGATCGGCCTCTCTCACCCCCTCACTTGTTATCTTCCCTCTAAACTCAATCCTGATGGAAAGTTGTGAGCCAACACATTGAACAACACTTCGCCTCCATGGAAGCTGCTTGATTTTAGTTTAGTTTATAGATACAGCAAGGAAATAAGCCATTTGGCCCACCAAGTCTGCACCGACCAGCGATTCCCGAACACTAACACTATCTTACACACTCTAGGGACAATTTTTACACTTACACCAAGCCAATTAACCTAATAAACCTGTATGTCTTTGGAGTGTGGGAGGAAACCGAAGTTCTCGCAGAAAACCCAGGTAGGTCACGGGCTGAAAGCACTTGTCGTCAAGATCAAACCCGGGTAGCTCTACCGTTATGCCACCATGTTGCCCTCGCTGGGTTCCTTCAGTAGTTTATATAATGCTCAGATTCCAACATCGGCAGACTCTTGTGTGTGCACTCTCATGATTCCTGGAGCAAAGAAATATTTAAATAATGTTCGAACAGAGCTGAGTGTTTTGCATGTGAACATAGAAACATAGAAACATAGAAAATAGGTGCAGGAGTAGGCCATTCGGCCCTTCGAGCCTGCACCGCCATTCAATATGATCATGGCTGATCATCCAACTCAGTATCCTGTACCTGCCTTCTCTCCATACCCCCTGATCCCTTTAGCCACAAGGGCCACATCTAACTCCCTCTTAAATATAGCCAACAAACTGGCCTCAACTACCTTCTGTGGCAGAGAATTCCAGAGATTCACCACTCTCTGTGTGAAAAACGTTTTCCTCATCTCGGTCCTAAAAGATTTCCCCCTTATCCTTAAACTGTGACCCCTTGTTCTGGACTTCCCCAACATCGGAAACAATCTTCCTGCATCTAGCCTGTCCAACCCCTTAAGAATTTTGTAAGTTTCTATAAGATCCCCCCTCAATCTTCTAAATTCTAGCGAGTACAAACCGAGTCTATCCAGTCTTTCTTCATATGAAAGTCCTGACATCCCAGTAATCAGTCTGGTGAACCTTCTCTGTACTCCCTCTATGGCAAGAATGTCTTTCCTCAGATTAGGAGACCAAAACTGTACGCAATACTCCAGGTGTGGTCTCACCAAGACTCTAACATACCATTTGCCTTCTTCACTGCCTGCTGCACCTGCATGCCTACTTTTAATGACTGGTGTACCATGACACCCAGATCTCGTTGCATCTCCCCCTTTCCTAATCGGCCACCATTCAGAAAATAGTCTACTTTCCTGTTTTTTTCCACCAAAGTGGATAACCTCACATTTATCCACATTATACTGCATCTGCCATGCATTTGCCCACTCACCCAGCCTATCCAAGTCACCTTGCAGCCTCCTAGCATCCTCCTCACAGCTAACACTGCCCCCCAGCTTCGTGTCATCCGCAAACTTGGAGATGTTGCATTCAATTCCCTCGTCCAAATCATTAATATATATCGTAAATAGCTGGGGTCCCAGCACTGAGCCTTGCGGTACCCCACTAGTCACTGCCTGCCATTGTGAAAAGGACCCGTTTACTCCTACTCTTTGCTTCCTGTCTGCCAGCCAGTTCTCTATCCACATCAATACTGAACCCCCAATACCGTGTGCTTTAAGTTTGTATACTAATCTCTTATGTGGGACCTTGTCGAAAGCCTTCTGAAAGTCCAGATATAACACATCCACTGGTTCTCCACTGGTTCCATTCTACTAGTTACATCCTCGAAAAATTCTATAAGATTCGTCAGACATGATTTACCTTTCATAAATCCATGCTGACTTTGTCCAATGATTTCACCACTTTCCAAATGTGCTGCTATCCCATCTTTAATAACTGATTCTAGCAGTTTCCCCACTACCGACGTTAGACTAACTGGTCTGTAATTCCCCGTTTTCTCTCTCCCTCCCTTTTTAAAAAGTGGGGTTACATTAGCTACCCTCCAATCCTCAGGAACTACTCCAGAATCTAAAGAGTTTTGAAAAATTATCACTAATGCATCCACTATTTCTGCGGCTACTTCCTTAAGTACTCTGGGATGCAGCCTATCTGGCCCTGGGGATTTATCGGCCTTTAATCCATTCAATTTACCTAACACCACTTCCCGGCTAATCTGGATTTCACTCAGTTCCTCCATCTCATTTGACCCCCGGTCCCCTGCTATTTCCGGCAGATTATGCCGGAAATAGCAGAATAGTCACAAAACCACCTGGAATCGGAGTTTAATCAGGTCAAATGTTATGGACTATTATTTCAAGTTATTGAAATGATATTGTGTAACAGCTGGCTTGTTACTGTGAAATTGATGGAACTAATTTGGCTATAATTGATGCAAACATTAAGTAAGTTCATAAGTTCATATGTCATAGGAGCAGAATTAGGCCATTCAGCCCATCGAGTCTATTCTGCCATTCAATCATGGCTGATCTATCTTTCCCTCTCGACCCCATTCTCCTGCCATTTCCGCGTAACCTTTGACACCCCTACTAATCAAAAACCTGTCAATCTCCATTTAAAAAATACCCATTGATTTGGCCCCCACAGCCATCTGTGGCAATTAATTCCACTGGTTCACCACCTTCTCACTAAAACATTCCTCCTCGTCTCCTTTCTAAAGGTACTTCCTTTTATTCTGAGGCTGTACTCTCTGGTCCGAGTCTTTCCAACTCCACATCCACTCTATCCAAGCCTGTCACTAAGGTAACTTCAGTAAGTTTCAATGAGGTTCCCTTTCATTCTTCTAAACTCCCGTGAGTACAGGCCCAGAGCCATCAAACACTCATCATACGTTAAACTGGGAAGTATCGTCCCAATAAGAAAATCTGATAAACTTAAGGGGCTGCCCCACTATGGCGACCTAATCCGTGAGTTAAAAAGAGTGTCTTAAATTCACACCCGCGATGAAGAGGAAGGAAAGCCGGCTGCACAGTGTACGGTAAGTCCTTTAGAGAGCGCGGAGAGGAGGGGGGGGGGGGGGGGGGAGTGAAGGGGGGAGAATGGGGGGAGAAGGAGTGGAGACACTTTCAAGAAGTATAATAAAGTTTAGCGGGCATTTTACCTACCGATCGGTTTTCATTGGTCCTGAAAACTCCAATGAGCCAATCAAAATGCCCGTCAGCGAAGGTGATTGCCTACGGCTGCCCTCGACCACCTGTAACTAAATAGCGACCCCTCTCCACGAGTTAAAAAGAATCATGAAAAACAAATTTCACTTGCGGAAAATTTTTCAACATGCTGAAAAAATGTCCGCGACCAAGCTGAGGCTGCAAGTATTTGGGAACTTCCTTCGAGCATGAAGGAGAATTCCAGTGACCTCATAGGACCTCCTAGGACCACGTGTCGACCATGCTGCGAGTTTGAGTCGAGGGCAAGCTCTTCTAAACTAGCAGATTAGGTCGCCGCAGTGGGACACCCTCTTTAGTTTCACATCCATCCAAGTAAATGATGAACCACCCATTACTCGGCTACTGTTCGTGTCCCATTTATTTGAAGTGTAGAAATGATCACTGTTGCAAAATAACCCCAGACATCTTTAACACTACTGTGAAATCCGCCATTGGTTTCTAGGAAGTAGTGATTATAGCTTAGAGATTCTGCATGGAAACAGGCCCTTCGGCTCACCGAGTCCACGTGGTCTATCGATCATCCGTTCACACTAGTTCAATGTTATCCCACTTTCTTATCCACTCCCTACGTACTAAAGACAATTAACCTACAAACCCACACGTCTTTGGATTGTGGGAGGAAATTGCAGCACCTGGAGGAAACCCTTGGGAAACCCAGGGAGAACGGGCAAACTTCGCACAGGCAGCACCCGTGGTCAAGATCAAACCTGGGTTTAGTCGATTTTAGTTTAGTTTAGGGATACAGGCCCTTCGGCCCACTGAGTCTGACCCACCAATGATCACCCATACACTAGTTCTATCCTACACCCTAGGGACAATTTACAAAGCTAATTGACTGACAAACCTTCAGGGCTTTGGAATGTGGGAGGGAACCAGAGCACCGGAGAAAACAGATGTGGTCATAGGGGGAACGTACAAACTCCATACAGACGGTAGCCATAGACAGGATTGAACCCAGGTCTCTGGTGCTGTAAGGCTGCAACTCTACCGTTGTGCCACTGTGTTTACGGGTATTTGGCAACGTGAAGCAGCAGCTCTACTAGCTGCGCCACTGGCTTTCCACAAGCTGTGCATCTCCAATCTGAATACATAAGTACATTTAAAAATATTAGCACAAATAAGCTATATAATCCTCTTGCAAAGTCCTGTCATCCGCAAGGATCCATCTCACATCCTTTGATTCACAATGTCAGAAGATCAAAGGATCCATCAGTCTTGGATAAGACTGTGTTAGGTAATTGCAAAAATTCACAATTTGTGGTGAAGAAATTTCTACAATCGTAATTGAATAATTGATCCTCTTTTGCCAAGTTGTGACTTCCACTTCTAGGTTCTGCAGCCTCACCATCCACCTAAACCTTAAACCTGCCAAACACTTCAAGATGATCCCCATCTAAACTTCACATGTAGACTCGATCGGCCAAATGGCCTACTTCTGCCCCTATGACATGAACAATGTCAATTTTAAACATTCAGCATCTTCCAGACTGATATCTTGAACGACAGATCATGCAAATCCCAAATTATGCATAATTCATCATAAATTCTATCCCTTTAAATTCCTGTTTCTCAATTCTCCATCTCCACCGCTTTCATCCAGTATGCCCTTATCTGCAATTTTGATCATTGTTCCTGTCTGAGCTTTGAGGGAATTCACTCCATTTTACCATTGTACCCCTCCCCTCCCTCCCACCCACCCTACCCCTCTTGATAGGTGAATTATCTGCAATACAGTTGCAACTTATATTTTACAATGACCACAATAGGCATTAGAAAGTATGTTTAAAACTGTCCTTCTGCCTTATTTCTGGGTGGATGGTGACATGTGGAGACCATCCTCCATGCTGGACTGTGCAGACTTTTTTCCAGTAAAGGTTTTTCTAGAGGCAACCTTCATCTTGCGATTGCCATGTAAATCAGAAGGCACCCAGGATGTGCCTGGCATTTCTCAGTGCGAATTTTTGGGGCCATGCTGCACTATTGTCATCTCATTCAAAATGACATTTTAAGATTCTGTCTGTAAAATGTTTTATGGGTCACTTGGTTCAGTTTCCATGACATAACATTCTAGGGCTATGAATTCTGGGGAGAAGTGGCATAAGTAAAGGTTCTGCTGAAATTCGTTTCAGGTTATTAGCTGAATTGGCTAAAAGGCAGCAAGTGATGTAGGGTTTCATTGACTGAGATATTTGCATTTTGTAAAAGACCCTGAGCATACATTTAACTTTGACAGTGTAATAGCTTTGCAATGTTATCCAAATATTCAATTATTTATTCAAGTAATTGGAAGAATATTGAATTATTCTAATGAACTGAATCAAACTTAACTGAACAGAATTAAAACTCCTGAAAATCCCTCCTGTGAAATCTATTTCAAAACAGTACTTTTTATTACTTTCAACAGACACAAAATGCTGAAGTAACTCAGCGGGTCAGGCAGCATCTCTGGAGAAACTTTCCCACCTGTCTCAGAAGACCCAGTGTAAGGAGATGTTTGGTCTCAATAGTGTTTTATATATTTGAAAGCTACTTTTTTTTATCATTCAAGCTCCAAAATGATATTGGTGGTGTACATTATGGCGTGAAATGCATTTGCCAATTTGGACCTCAATGTTCATTCTAATACTCTCTCTTAAGCTTATGAGACACAATGCATATTTAACACTCAGAAGGACAATCCACCCCCAACCAAAAAGTGATGTTTGAAAGAATCATGAATTGCTCACAGGATGATTGTTAAGATTTTTGTCCAGCTCTTTGTACAATTCTAAAAATGTTTAGTGTTTTATCTGTTTGGTTCAGATTGCTTCCAATTAAACATTTTAAACCTTGGAGATCCCTCTCTTTTGGGTACCGTTTCTTAACTGTTTCACAAGATTTACTTGAAGAAGACCATTATACCATCATACCATCCCACCCAAAGCTATTTCTTAACTTTACTTTAGTTATATTTACTTTAGAGATACAGCGCGGAAACAGGCCCTTTGGCCCACAGGTCCGCACCTATTAGCGATCACCCCATAAATTAGCACTATCCTCCACACTAAAGGCAATTTTACTGATGCTAATTAAACTGCAAACCTGTACGTTTTTGGAGTGTGGGAGGAAACCAGGAGCACCTGGAGAAAACCAACGTGGTCACAGGGAGAACGTTCAAACACCGTCCAGACAGCACTCGTGGTCAGGATCAAACCCGGATCTCTGGCCCAAACCCATATTCCAGAAATTATTAGATAAATGGATATTAGGAACATGAAATAATGATTTAGAGAAGGGTTTGGCGAGGAGGTGGGGGAGGGGGAAGAATGGACATAAAGAGCTTAGACTTAATCAATACATTTATTTAAACTCCCTTCTTCATTGTCTGTGTACATTCTCTGTGTTCATATACTTAGTTTGGGTCGTTTAATTAGCACATTACTCAGTTCTGGAAAGGTGAAGTCAGCAATAAACAATAGTTTTCTTTGGTTAATTGGTTTAAAATAACATTAGTGCAGAGGCTGGAAGCCCTGCACTTTGGCCTATCCTTGTATCCTGGGTAAGAGCACAGATTGGACTATGCAGCATTTTCTATGCTCTTGAAGTTCAAGGATATCTTGAAGTGAAGTACAATCACTATAAATATTGGTATTGAAAACAGTGCCGATATTTATGGTCGCTGTGATTTACTGCCTTGTGATTGGGATTGTGGGAGACTAGTGGTATAATTATTTTTTTCTTCCGTGATAGATAGGCCTGTTCTTCCAGATAAAAAGAATAATTTTTATATTCCCAACCAATAAAAAGGCAGTTGGGTCAATTTGTACAATAAGAATTAAATATCAGAAAGTTAGGACAAATAAAGGCAAAATAAAGTTAATCTAACTGCTGATATGAGAATGTATTCACCGCAGTTTTCTGCTTCATCTTATTTTGGATGTTGCTCACAAATGTGTCTTAATTCATATTCCTACTTTGCTACCCCGCCCTGAAGATTTTAAAATATGAAGCCAGAAACTTATAGTCACTTATTCATGTTAGGAACAGAAATAGGCCATTCCACCCATTAAGACCATTCCGCCATTCAACCATGGCCTATCTATCTTTCCCTCTCAACCCCATTCTCCTGCATTCTCCCCGTAACCCCTGACACCCTGACTAATCAACAATCTGTCATTCTCCGCTTTAAAAAATATCCATTGACGGCCGCCCCAACCATCTGTGGCAAAGAACTTCACAGATTCACCACAGATTCCTCCTCTTCTTCTTTCTGGAGGCACGTCCTTTTATTCTGAGGCTATGCCCTCTGGTCCTAGACTCTCCTTCTGGTGGAAACATCCTCTTCACATTCACTTTATCCAGGCTTTCCACTATTCAGTAAGTTTCAATGAGGTTCACAATGCCTTTTCACAATGGCAGGCAGTGACTAGTGGGGTACCGCAAGGCTCAGTGCTGGGACCCCAGCTATTTACAATATATATTAATGATCTGGATGAGGGAATTGAAGGCAATATCTCCAAGTTTGCGAATGACACTAAGCTGGGGGGCAGTGTTAGCTGTGAGGAGGATGCTAGGAGACTGCAAGGTGACTTGGATAGGCTGGGTGAGTGGGCAAATGTTTGGCAGATGCAGTATAATGTGGATAAATGTGAGGTTATCCATTTTGGTGGCAAAAACAGGAAAGCAGACTATTATCTAAATGGTGGCCGACTAGGAAAAGGGGAAATGCAGCGAGACCTGGGTGTCATGGTACACCAGTCATTGAAAGTGGGCATGCAGGTGCAGCAGGCAGTGAAGAAAGCTAATGGTATGTTAGCTTTCATAGCAAAAGGATTTGAGTATAGGAGCAGGGAGGTTCTACTGCAGTTGTACAGGGTCTTGGTGAGACCACACCTGGAGTATTGCGTACAGTTTTGGTCTCCAAATCTGAGGAAGGACATTATTGCCATAGAGGGAGTGCAGAGAAGGTTCACCAGACTGATTCCTGGGATGTCAGGACTGTCTTATGAAGAAAGACTGGATAGACTTGGTTTATACTCTCTAGAATTTAGGAGATTGAGAGGGGATCTTATAGAAACTTACAAAATTCTTAAGGGGTTGGACAGGCTAGATGCAGGAAGATTGCTCCCGATGTTGGGGAAGTCCAGGACAAGGGGTCACAGCTTAAGGATAAAGGGGAAATCCTTTAAAACCGAGATGAGAAGATCTTTTTTCACACAGAGAGTGGTGAATCTCTGGAACTCCCTGCCACAGAGGGTAGTCGAGGCCAGTACATTGGCTATATTTAAGAGGGAGTTAGATGTGGCCCTTGTGGCTAAGGGGATCAGAGGGTATGGAGAGAAGGTAGGTACGGGATACTGAGTTGGATGATCAGCCATGATCATATTGAATGGCGGTGCAGGCTCGAAGGGCCGAATGGCCTACTCCTGCACCTAATTTCTATGTTTCTATGTTTCTATGTTCCCCCTCATCCTTCTAAACTCTAACGAGTACACACCCAGTGCCTTCAAACACTCATCCAGTGACCATTTTTCAGCCAATGCTGAAAGTGTGTGTCAGCAGACTATTGAACTGTGAGACGGGCTGGTGCGGTGTGGGGTGAAGGGGTACGAACGGCAGTACACAATCTGGCCCATCTGATCCATCAGAGCTAATGATCTCCCCACCTTTGAAGGGATCTATAGGAGGCGCTTACTCAAAAAGGGTTTTCAGCATAATCAAATACCCACACTATCCTGGCCATGCTCACATTTCACTCCTACCACATAGGAGTCCAAAAACGAGGTTGACCATCAGGTTCAGGAACAGCTTCTTCTCAACAATCATCAGGTTCTTAACTCCACACAACACGAACCTCAACTATCACTTCATAGTTGCACAAAGGTTGTTAATTATATATTATCTATGTGTACAGTGTTTACAGTCCTGTTATGCTGCTAAGTGAGAATTTCATAGTTCTGGACAATTAGAGACAATTAACCATGTTTGACTCTCTTGACTCTTCACTGGTCAAATCATCAAGTCCCCTGCAGCACTGTCACCCCTCCCTGGAGCCATCTAGCAGAAACAAATCCACATGCATGCAGCTTACCAGATAAAAAATACTGCCTACTTTACCTCCTCACCTCAGGAACACTGAGGCGAATGGTTAAAAGAAGCTGTTAATAATCATAAACAGCTGTTTATCCATGAAAAATTCCAATCACCAAGCTTCTCAATTTGACTGCATTATTTATTAGCAATAAAAAGTAAAATTACTCTTTAAAAAAAAAAGCTTAGTTATGTGATTTCTCCATTTAAAGTCAAGGTCTATAACAGCTGATATTTTGCAGCACAAACAGAGAAGCGAAAATTAAGTTCCCTCTGCAAATCCAGTTTATTGGAAAATTGTTATGAATAAAGTACTGCTGGTGGGTCCTGATCATTGAATTTGCAGGCCAAATATTATATTGAAAATTTCACTTGTGAAGAAAATAGGTCTAAATAATTGTTAAATTTTGTTTCTCTGGGAACCTCATGACCTTAGTAATGGAAAGTAAAAACACATTTCAGTTATTAAAGCCACATAAATTCCCAGAAGTACGGGAAGCTTTTAATTTCAGCCTTACCTCTTCAGGGCTATTTGATAGTGTTGGAAAAAATATTCTTCTGTATTGCAGCTTGGAGTTTTGGGCCATCCTCTCGGGGGAGTGGAGGGAAAGCTGATAAATAAGCAGTTTCCAGTATACAAGATAGAGAAAAATATACAGGCTCATAAATGTTTTCTTGACTGCCAATAATAACTAAAGTCAAGCATGCCTGTGATGTTTGATAATCTCCACACCTCCCCCATGCAATATTGTAAGCCCACTTTTTCATAAATATTCCTGATTATTAAACATAGAAAATTAATTACTTCAGGCATTTACAGATAGGTCAAGTCCAGTTGCATTACTTACTGGCACAAGATACAATACAATTTACATTGGAATGGAAAGAACAAAAGCCAAATAAAGTGACGATTATGCTTTAATGAGCAAACTGGGATTTTTTTAAACTATGGCAATTAATGAGTACTGCCACATCCAAAGCAAAATGAATGAAGCTTGAGACATTTCTGATATGTAACATTTTAGTTATTTTATTTTCTAAGGATGCCATTGTATGTGAAGATTTCAAATGTGGTGTATTACTGAAGGAAATATAAAGAGAAAGAACAACAGGTACAATAGAGCAGCATGGTGGTGCAGCAGTACAGTTGCTGCCTTACAGCACCAGAGACCCGGGTTCGATCCTGAGTGCTGTCTGTATGGAGCCTGTCTGTTCTCCCTGTGACTGCGTGGGTTTTCTCCAGGAGCTCCGGTTTCCTTCCATATTCCAAAACTTTGTAAGTTTATTGGCTTCGCTAAGAATTATAATCTGTCCCTAGTGTGTAGGATAATGTTAGTGAACGGGGATCGCTGGTCAGCACAGACTCGCTCGGCCGAAGGGCCTGTTTCCGCGTTGTATCTCTAAACTGAACTAAACGACAATGTAGGGAACATTTTCTGTGTAAATAGTCAATTAATGCCAATCTCAGGGGATTTAATTTTAAAAATATGAATCTGGGCCAATAATAATTTTATTTCGAAGTCACGTGAGTGACTACGCGAAGAGCCCGCCAGCCCGCATGCGCGTCAATACGTCGACGCATGGCGCGGGAATTGGAGCAGTTCAAAACTGCTCCGGCAAGTAAGCCAAATTTGTTTTCAGGAACGGGCCGCTGCGGTACAGCGGGCCCGGAGTAGCTAACGGGCGCAGCCTGTTGGAGCTCCGAACAGGAGCAGGCGGCTGGATTTGGAGGCCGCCGTGGAGGCTCCGTAAGGAGCTGGCGGGATACGATATTGTGGCTGCCGGCGCGGCCAGATCAGCGTCCGCTGCAAAGGGTTAGCAGCAGCCGGGGGTTTTAAAAATAGCCACGGCCAGGTCAGCGACTGCCATGTAAGTTCAGCTGCCGGGTCAGTATTCACTGTGGGGGGTTTTGCGCAGCACCTAGCAATTTTTAAAATAGCTGCTGCCGGCTGAGGTCTGTTCAGCATACGCTGTAGAGCAGCGTATATTGTATGCTCTATTTATAGGGCAGCTATAAATAGAGCTGGCAGTTTATAATAGCGGTTGCCGCTCGGGCACGTTTGTGACTATCCTAGCAGAATGGGGCTCCACTGGAGCAGGAGGCTGTTCGGAGCATCTTACGAGCAATGCCTGTACAGATTGATACTCCGAAAGGGAGTCAGCCAGAGGCCTGAGGAGGCAACACCTGGTTCAGGGTTGCGTTCTATTTCCTCCCCTAAGAAACTCCATTGAGGCTCCAGAAAGGATCTCCTGGCTTAGGAAGCCTTTTTGAGCTGTGTCTATCAGACACCTGTGGGAGCAACACCTGGTTCAGGGTTGCGTCATGATAATTTCCGTTCAGTAGAGGGGACTGTTGGAGATTCTTTCATAAGAAACTCCAACTATGTGGATATCGATAAAGCAATTGAATCCCTGATCTAATGGGGCTATGCTTCTTTTTAATCATGTGAACAAACTATGCTCCGTGTACCGGAGGCATTAACAGGTGGCTCCAGCCATATGCCTGTGGCAACACCTGGCAGGGTTGCAGTATTTTTCCCACTCTGTTGAGGGGAGTATACGGGAACAGGTGACTCCGATTATGATGCCGGCCCGACCGGGTCATATGGGGGCCAGAGGCCTGAGGAAGCAACACCTGGTTCAGGGTTGCGCTCTATTTCCTCCCCTGAAATACTCCGTTGAGGCTCCAGAAGGGAGCAAGGACTCGGAGTCACTAGCAGGCGCAACCTGTCTGGTAAGTACAATAAATAATGATGATTTATACCAGTAGCAGAGGACCGCGGCAGTACGAAAAGCCGACGGACATCCGTTTCCACTTCGGAGTCGCTGGCAGCGCCGGTCTGCACAGCTATTTCCGATTCGGCTCCTAGAGGGAGCAGCTTGGCAACCCCAAGTCGGGGCAAAGCCAAAGCCAAGTCTGTGAGACATGTCCTGTCGGACGATTCGGGACAAGAGGATTCTGTACCCACATCTATGGCAGATGTGATTGGCTGCTTGTCTCAATTGGAACATCTGATGGATCAGATGGTGGCACATAATATGCTCCGTGTTACGGAGGCATGCACAGGCAGTTCGAGTCATACGCCTGTGGCAACACCTGATTCAGGGTTGCAATATTCCTCCCATTCGGATGAGGGGAGTGTCGGAGATCAGTATGGAGCTGATTCCGAATATGAGTATGTGCCTGAATCCCATGCTTTAATGCATGATGTGCAAGAGTCGCATAAGGAAGAGCTCCCTGCTGCTCTTGCATCTAAATTTGCTGTTCCCTCAGGGACGTGCAAGCCACTACAAAAGGAGTTGGCCAGGAGCATCAGCTACCTAACGTCACATCAGCTGAAGGAAGCTGTTATGCTAGAAACGGCTGGGAGATATCCCAGTCCGGGAAATTGCAAAGTTCCAGCAAGGCCTGTAGGCCGAAGAAGTAGTCTGTTCCATTCGGCTCAGGAATGCTGGCAGGCATGCCTTGCACAGCAATATCACTTTTGAGCTCTGAAACGAGCTGTTGGCAAGCATGGGGCTGAAGATGTGGTCAGACAGGGTCTGGAAATGGAACTTCGCTGAAGCTTCAACAAGCAAGTCGACCCGGGTTCAGACGCTGGCAGGTAAGGTCTCTTTATTAACCTCTGTAAAACTCCGAAATGGAGCAGTCTGTCGGCCCAGGTTTGGATTTACTGGCAGCATGGGCTGTCTAGTATCTTTTCACTGTCTCTGGAGTAGACAGATTGATGCAAAGACATTGGCAGGGTGCCTTGCATACTAACCTATGTAATTTCCAAGTAGGAACAGCTTGGTTACCCTGGTTCAGGGTAGACCATCCTGGAACTGGCTGGCGTTATGGGTCATATTGACCAGGGAAGCACTGCCTCAACATCTGTGATTGAGATTATTAGGCTGCTCAATAGAGTGAAGTAGTTGTAGTCTCCCTTAACACATGGTTAAAATTCTGCTCAGTTAGTGCAGTTGCCAGTTCATTAAAAACATCATTGCCATCCTCTCTGGGATAGGTAGCTACTAGCAGGAAGCCAGTCTGGCATATAGTATTTTATCTGACCTACAGGTTCATGTTATGAATCAGAAAAGGTATATATAATAATCTGTAGGCTTTCAATACCAGTATTCCTGATTGAGTGGCTGGTCAAAGAGATTGTGTTGCGCACACTGGCGACTCAGACAGGTGGTTTCAGTCAGAGGACTGCGAAGCAATTTCTGGTTCAGGCTTGCATTAGGCTAATTTCCACTGAGGAAGAATGCTGAGGATTCGTGGTGACTCTAATAGTCAAGAGTTGACAGGGAACTCGTATTCCCACATTAAGTGGATACGGTGTTTCAGCTCTAGTCATAAGGTTTGATTATATGTTCTCAGCAAGTTGAATGAATAACTACATAATGCATCCTCCGTGGCAAGACAAGCCAAGAAATTTCCGTCCGTATGGTCAATAGATGAACGGTGGTTCCAAGTGGAATCAGTGACAACTCAACAGAGGATGAGTAGTCTGCCCAAGAACAAAAACCCATATAAAGGGGTATATTTCTGATATTTCTCAAGATTGTAGGAACATGGAGCATGCCAAATCAGGTTAGGATTTGGTTTATCTGATCATGTGTTTGGTTACCCAGTTTGAGATGGATGATTGGCAATCAGCAATTTAGCTGATTCAGAGAATCGATCTTGATAGTGCATACTTTGACTCAGATCAAATGGCATTGTGTCATCAAGTTTTAGATGACATGCAAAATTTGCAGCTGATAAGACTTAGGGGTTTATCAGTAGATGCATTTTACGATATTAAGGATGAGGCAACATGTAACTTAATTGTGCCAACTTTGCCTATTCATTCAGGCCATGGTAAGGTGGCTAAAGAAGCTCCTATTTACTCTAAGTCACGAGTGGTGGCTGGTGCAGCCTTTTTCTCGGGCAGCTAGCTCTCCACAATTGTATGGGAAGTTTGTGAACAAGATATGTGAGTTAATTTTAAATGGAAGTAACAGAGGTTTGTGTTGCTTTCAGTTTGGGCTTAGAGAAGTGATTATGTGATAGCACAATTGACACTGCTTGTGCTGCTTTGTCATTCTTTATAATTCCATAAGTGGGACAATAAATGATTGGCTATTCACCCACTGTTCTCTAACGTTATGTAAGGTGTTTTTTATATGACCGCTCTAAAAGCCTACAGTCATCGTAATGTGCAATGTATATCAGTAAATTATTATGCAGATATTCATCTTCTGTATTCCTAATGGGAGCAATACCTTTAAGTTGATTCTGCTTTTAGCAACTGATTTCAGCACAAAGAACACAGTCTTTACTCAATCTCTGGCTCGGTGTCTCGGTCATAACTGACATTAGGGTAGCTTGTTATGGGAATGATCTCATAAGCAAAACGGGCATGATTGCGTACATTTGGAGTTGACAGCATACCCACCAGAGCAGAGATTGGGGATGTTATTATGTATACAGGTACACTGAGCTTGCTAGTACCTATGAGATGAAAGATAGTTTCATCATTGTTATTGAAAAGTCTCTCAACAGATTGCTGATGGCTCATTAGCAGCAAATAGAATGGATATTTCCCTTTCATCATACAGCAAGAGGCTTACGTAGTGCGTGTTTAGAAGTTATAAAATGTCTGGATATTTGCAGATAGAATTCTGAACAGTGTTGCATGAGTTATTGTCTAACTCAAAGTCTATTGGGACTATGGTCCGGTTAAGAGCAATGGCCATGTATGCAAGTTAGCATCATGGTATTAATAACCCATGTTTTCTACCATTAATGGTTTATCTGTTTAAGTGTTTCACACACAGATTGGGTTACTGCATGAAACCACAGAGCTTTGAAGTCTTCACTTAGTCACTCACGTGACTTAGAAATAAAATAGAACGATTAAACGAGAACTTACCGTTTGAAGTTTGATCTTTATTTTATGAGAAGTTGAAGTGAGGGAATACATGCCCTCCACTCCCAACCCTGATGCGCATAAAAGATCAACCAGTAACTCTAGTCTCGTTAGTCTTTCTGTAGTTTAAGTTCTGCAGCTGGTTTGTGGTTTCATACAGTTGCTCTGAAGATTGAGGCGCATAAGGGCTGGCGGGCTCTTCACGTATTCCCTCACTTCAACTTCTCATAAAATAAAGATAAAACTTCAAACGGTAAGTTCTCGTTTAATCTTGCTATTATTATTTGTGTAATTGACAACATCATGGTAATAACATATAATTTAAATTAGTGTCAAGCTTCCATGCAATTTAGCCTGAACAATTTGCCATTTTTAGTGTATTGACCATTAACGCGATTTTTGCATAATACAAGAATGTTTCAAACCTGTGTCTCCATAACAAAAACCATCACAATGGCATGTAAGAAGGAACTGCAGATGCTGCCTTACCTCGAAGGCAGACACAAAAAGCTAGAGTAGCTCAGCGGATCAGGCAGCGTCTCTGAAGAAAAGTTAGGGAGGGGGACACTGCAGTACATGTGACAATAAACTAAACCAAACTAAAAAAAATCTAAGATCGATACAAAATGCTGGAGTAACTCAGCGGGACTGGCAACATCTCTGGAGAGAAGGAATGGGGGATGTTTCGGGTTGAGACCCTTCTTCAGACTAGAGTCAGTGGAGAGGGAAACGAGAGGTTTAGACGGTGATGTAGAGAGATATAGAACAAATGAGAATCTACTTAGAGACAAATTAAGGCATTTGGCAGGAGATGAATAAAAAGGTTACATTAATATCACAGACCCATATTCCAGGAATTTGTGGAATTACCCAGAAATTTAGTTTCCTATTTCTCTTTCTCTCAGCCCTAAATCCCTTTTGAAAAGAGAATATGAAATTCTTGAGTTAAGATTGAAAGTGCTGGTCTGATGTAAACAAACAGATAAAGCCTTATTTATTTTTGTTTGCTTAAGAAGTCAGTGGAGAACAATCACTGCTAAGGCGTTTCTTCTTTATCCTTAGCTGGCTGCCTGCCATCATGACAAGTGTCTGCAGTTATGTTCCAAACAGCATCTAACGATATTGGCAGCAGTATTAGTTGAACCAGAGTGAGTCAAACAAGGACAATAAAAACTGAGTGAGCAATAAAAATTGCAGTTTTCAGATTAACTAGAGACATGAGAAATGTTTTGAAACGCTTGATTTCACACAAATTTTTTGATGTTTTGGTCAAATCCATTTATTTTATCTCAATTCTGCTCTACTTTCCATTGAAACAAGATATACTTGAGTCATTATGTGCATTCCACACCCAGTTAAAAGAAAATAAGCGATAGATTTATGTGACCATGCTGGTAGTATTCCTTTCTCCATCATTATAGGAAATAGCTGATACAGTTGCCCGTGAGTAGATTGTGGTGAACCACTTTCTAGAGACACACCAGTACTTCAAGTGAAGAGACCACATTGGTTGCAATGGATAGGGAGTTCCAGGATTGAGACCCAGTGACGATGACAGCACAGCAATATTTTTCCAAGTCAGGGTGATGGATGACTTGTAGAGGAACATTGGAGTGTTGATTTAAAAAAAAGACATGGATCTGGGAAATCCAAAGGTGAACCAGCCTTGTTGAGTGACTAATTTGCATCTTAGAAACGGTACACATTGAAGCCACAGTATATAAGTGACGGAAGGCGATACGTGATGAATAAAAGTGATGGAAGGGCACAAATCAAGAAGGCTAGTTTATTCTGGATGGTGTGAAGTTTTTTGAGTGGTGGTGAAGGAGAAATTAAACAGACATGTGGAATATGGCATCACACATATGGCTTATGCCTTATAGATGATGGAAAGGCTTTAATGAATCAGGAAATGAGTCATTTACCACTGGATAACCAGCTACTAACCTTTTGCTTTCAGCACGGTATTAATCTGGCTAATTCAGCAAAGCTCTTGACAATGGCAACCTGAGTTATGTTGAACATGTGGTTTCACCAATATTACTGCCATTGAATGACAAATAGAGATGGGAAGACACTCTTGTGTTGGAAGTGAATACTATCTAGCAATTGTGTGAGGTGAATATTACTTGCCAATTATCTGCACCAGGTCTTCCAGAGGTAACTGCTTCATCTTCCAAAGAAATGAAAATTGAGCAATGTGTGGTCATCACAAATATCACTAGTTCTGATGACTCAAGGGACTGCAGATGCTGATTCACCAACAAAACAGGTACAGGTTGACACAGTGGAGCAGTGGTAGAGTTGCGCCTGACTACAGGTGCTGCCTGTACGGAGTCTGTACATGCTTCCTGTAACCACATGGGTTTTTGGCAGATTTGGAGGGATTCTTTGGCAGATGGGTGGGCAAAGGCTGGAGATTACAAGGAGACTAAATGCTGTGAGATAAGGAGAAAAGAGGCATGGATTATGAGGCTTAAGGAAAGGATGTAGGTGGAAGAGAATGGGAGAAAGGGAATAGGGGGACAGGATAGTGAGAGAAATGGATACACGTGCAGATGGGGCACAGTGAAGAAATGGAGGAGAGAAAAGAAGCCGGTGGAGG
Source organism: Amblyraja radiata (assembly GCF_010909765.2). Lineage (NCBI taxonomy): Eukaryota > Metazoa > Chordata > Chondrichthyes > Rajiformes > Rajidae > Amblyraja > Amblyraja radiata. The sequence goes on from NC_045961.1 coordinate 41,917,555, forward strand.
GGCGGGGGTTGTTTATTGATTAGCTTAATTTAGTTTAATTTAGTTTAGAGATGCAGCATGGAAACAGGCCCCTCGGCCCACCAAGTCTGCGCCGACCAGCGATCCACATACACAATCAATATCCTACACTGTGGGGACAATTTCCCATTTTTACCCAAGGCAATTAACCTACAAACCTGTACATTTGTGGAAGGCAGGAGGAAAGCGGAGCTCCCGGAGAAAACCCACGTGGTCACAGGGAGAACGTACAAACTCCACACAGACAGCACCCATGGTCAGGATCTAACTTGATTAACTTAACTAACTTAATTTGACTTTCATTCATCTGGATGCCCGCAGCGGCGACTGCGGAGGGTTGAGGTCCCGACCACGGGGGAAAATGGAGGAGGACTGCCCAAATTTTGTGCTGTGGTGGATGTTTGTGTTAAATTTTTATTGTGTTTTTTGTGTGTTCTTTCTCATTGTACCGCTGCTGGCAAATTCATTTCACTTGCACTTTATGTGCAATGTGACGATTAAAACCGTGTTGTATTGTATTGTATTGTATTGTATTGTAACAAGGATCGCTGCTGCTGTGAGGCAGCAAATCTACCACTGTGCTACCATGCCGCCTAAAAGTTGCCTAAAATTGGAGAATTCAGTTCATATCATAGGGTTGCAAGCATTGAGGATTTGTTTCGGTTCTCCACTTCAGTTTGCTGTTTACAGTTGGATGTGACTGATCTGTAAAACTTTGAACAAAGCAAATGGATGTGTACCAATTAGCGCAGTCACTATCTTATTTGACATTCATGCATACATATATGTGAATTTTCCATGATTATCTTTTCCAGGAATAATGAGATCTAAGACAGTACCTCAGTACCAGCCTGGTTAACATCAGGTCATTCAGCAGCAGGGTCAAATCTGAAACCCGCTTTGTCTATGACCATTGCAGATCAGTGTTGTGCCGACCAATGAGTAATCAAGGCAAATGGCTTAAGCTTCATTAATCCAAATTCAGAACTGCTAGTTAGTGTATTTGTTGTAGGAAAGTAGAGTGTATCCTTATTTCCTGCTTAGTGCCAGACTCCTCTGACCTGTAATGAAAAGGTTGATTGTAATTAAGCTAGTTGGTCTCAGAGTAAGGTTTTCACACGGAAAGAAAAATGATGCATGTATTCCATAAGGAAAAGCAGCTAATCAACACTGACACAATCACTTTAGAAATTACAGTAGCTAGGTAACCTACCACGGGTCAAAGAGTCCTGTTATCCATTGGCCATATACTCATTTTATGGAAGACAAAGTCCATTTATAATTGGGCTGGTGAACCAATGACATACAATACAGGGTCCCAAGCCTGAATACCAGTGTTGAACATTTGGCCAAAAGCTGATCAGTAACATTACATCAATGGCTTTTTCAGACTGAAATGTGTAAATTGATTTCTTACAATTTTTCTCTGTGACAGATTCTGTAACCAACAAGATAAATCATTGCTCCTGTGGCTTATTTTATTGATTGGAAAAACCTGTATAGAAACGACACCTCTCCCGCTGTGACCAGCATACCCTTATAAGGCTGGACTTAACCCATTTGTACAGACAGCAGGGATGCATTAGTTTTAATATCAAATCCTTTGTCTACAAACAAACAACAAGTCAGTGTATCCACCAAAATGAGGATTTTTAAAATTTGTTTGTTTTATAATGGTGTACAATACCATGGTACAAATTCCTTGTAGGTGAAAAAATCTGTAGCCTCCTTTTGCTCTGATATTTTATTTCATTCACATGTTTAATAGATAATGTTTTATTATTAATGTTCAATGTTTTATGTATCATTCCTAACTGTCACTGTATGTCATGTTGCCACTTACGGGCGGAGCACCAAGGCAAATTCCTTGTATGTGAATACTTGGCCAATAAACTTATTCATTCATTCAAGTCAGTCAGAACAATCTTGGAACTAATCTCAGAAGTGAGGTCTGAAAGTGGAACCTGAAACTTTTGCGGCATGCTCAATTCAGTCAAGTAAACTCACTGAACCAGTAGGAGGATTACTTATTTATTTCTTTGTAACCTACCCATCTTGACATTTGAAGGGAAGTCTTCAGTCACCGTGTCAAGAGGGTTATAGGTCTGGAGGAACTGTTGATCTTCTGGTCCAGAGAAGTCACACTTCATAAAGTGCCCTTATGCTACCATAATATAATTCACAAAATGCTGGAGGCAAACAGTGCTGTTTCTCAACACATAAGACACTGTTTTGTATGACAGAGGTAGTTGAAAGGTAATACAGTGTCTTTTTTTCTGAGCCCTTCAAGCCAATGAAGTTATATCCTTTCATTTCACTCTGCCACAAGGCAGAATAAAGTGTGTGTTTGGATCCATGGCTGTCTCCTGTATTCCTGACTTCAGCAATGCTGCTCTGACTCTGCAACATGTGGCCAGTGATAGAAGCATAGAAAACAGGAGCAAGAATTAACTATTCGCCCCTTTTGGTAGATTCTACAACTCAATGCAATAATTTCTAGAGAGAGTTAGATTTAGATCTTAGGGCTAAAGGAATCAAGGGATATGGAGAAAAAGCAGGAACGGGGTACTGATTTTAGATGATCAACTATGATTATATTGAATGGCAAAGCTGGCTCGAAGGACCAAATGGCCTACTCCTGCACCTATTTTTCTATGTTTCTATGACTGGTCTGTCTCTTTGCTATCTGGTTCACACCTTCTCTTCATCTCTTTTACAACAGAAACTCTATCCACCTACTTCTTAAATATTTATAATGATTTAGCCTCCACAGCCTTTTGTGGTGGAGAATTAGTGAGGTGGAGTCATGCAGCATAAAAACAGATCCTCCGACCCAACCTCCTCATGACAAACAAGATTCCCCATCTACACTAGTTCCTTAATAATAATAATAATGGATGGGATTTATATAGCGCCTTTCTAATACTAATACTCAAGGCAAGGCAAGGCAAGGCAAGACAAGAATAATCCTTATCCTTATAAACCTTTCCTGTCCTTGCAACTGTCCAGATTCCACAAGTTGACCAGAAGAATGTTTCCTGATCCTGGTACTAAATGGCATAGCCCGTATTCTGAGGCTGTGGCCCCTGGTCCTGGATTTCTCAACCACCAGGTGCATCCTTATTGTATTTACTCTCTGTATTCCTGTTATCATTTTATGCAAACATTGCATCAGCTGAGCTATATACTGATAATTGAATATATATAAATTGGTTGGACTAAAATGTAGAAGTGTTAGATCATAGGTTTGTGGAGGACACTAAAATTGGTGGTGAGGACTGTGAAGAAGGCTGTCAAAGGATACAACATGGTCTCGATCAGTTGCAGAAATGGGCTGAAAAACAGCAAACAGGAGAGATTTGACAGAAGTATATAACATTATGAGAGGCAGTTTTATAGGGTACTAGACCAAGTGCAGACCCATTGGGTCTGTTCCCCCAACGTGCGGTTGTGGGGGGGGAGGCGGCATGTAGCGTCACACACACTAACTATCCCCCCCCCCCCCCCGCACTCACGCTAATTACCCCCCTTGATATTATATTAACATTATTAATTTGCTCCTTTTACCCCATAACTACTGACGCATAGCCCCCAACTTGCAGTCACATCTAGAGAGGGGGGGAGGGGGGGGGGGGGTAGAGAGTGAGGGCAGAGAGAGAAGGGGCAGAGACACAGGGAGAGGGGCAAGAGGGAGAGGGGGTGGCGAGGAGAAGAGAGAGGGTGGGTGAGAGGGGAAAGGTGGGGGTGGAGGGGAGGAGAGAGAGGGTGAGAGTGAGGGGTAGAGGGGGGAGAGAGGGGTAGAGGGGGGAGAGGGGAGGGGGAGAGGTGAGGGGAGGGGGAGAGGTGAGGGGAGGGGGAGAGATGGGAAGCAGGGAGGGTGGAGGGAAGGGGGTAGGTGTGTGTGGAGGGGAGGGATGGTGGGGGAGGGGATGGAGGGGAGGAGTGGGAGAAAAAGAGGGGAGAAAGGCAGAGGGGGGAGAGGAGGGGGTGGAGAGGAGAGGGAGGGGAGAGGAGAGGCGGTTGAGGATGGGGGGAGGAGAGAGAGGGGAGGAGAGGGGAGAGGAGAGGCGGTTGAGGATGGGGGGGAGGAGAGGAGAGGAGAGGGGGGAGTGAGGGGGTGTGCTGAGAGGGAGGTGAGGTGAGGGGAGGGGGAGAGGTGGGAGAAGGGAGGGGGAGGGGGGGTGGAGGGAAGGGGGTAGGGGTGTGTGGAGGGGAGGGGTTTTAGTGGAGGGACGGTGGGGGAGGGGATGGAGGAGAGAAAAAGAGGGGAGAGAGAGAGGGGGGTGGAGAGAGAGAGGGGGAGAGGAGAGGGGGGAGAGGAGAGGGGGGGAGAGGAGAGGGGGGGGAGAGGAGGGGGAGGAGAGGCGGGGAGAGGAGAGGAGAGGGGGGGAGAGGAGAGGAGAGGGGGGGAGAGGAGAGTAGAGGGGGGGAGAGGAGAGGAGAGGGGAGAAAAGGAGAGGAGGGAAAGGAGAGGGGGAGAGGAGAGGAAGAGGGGGAGGAGAGGAGAGGGGGGGGGGAGAGGAGGGGGGGGGGGGGGGGAAGAGGAGAGGGGGGAGAGAGAGTTCCTTTTTATTTCAACCCAAACCCCCCAAACAACCATTTGCAGGCAATGCTTTTTTACTTTAGCCATATTTTCATTTTCAAACCACATTGACTTGGCCTCCAATGAATTCTACATACATACATGACTAAATACATTTCTGTGGACATGTGTTCAGTGTTATTCACAGCTCAGAGAAACGTGACCCTCTGCCTTCCTCCAGCTTGCAGACTAATTGAGGCACACCACTTCCTGGTTTTATAGTCCATTCCCCTGCCGCCAGCGGGGGCAGCAGAGAGAATGGGGAATTTTGTAAAATCATTAATATCTCTGTCATTTTTCATCGACTGGAAAAATCCTTGGCACACATGTGGCGGAGGGGGGCTCTGAGCGAGGTGGCCAAAAATGACGGCCGTAGGTGGCGGCGTTCTCTCGGAAATCGCAGCACAGATCGCCAAAACCGGTCAAGAACAGACTTTTAGTAATATAGATTAAATAAAATGATAGGGTAGGGTAGACAGTCAGATCTCTTTACCTCGGGTGGAAATGTCCAACACTAGAGACCATAACTGTAAGGTGAGAGGGGGAAAGTTTAATGGAGATGTGCGGGGTAAGTTTTTTACACAGAGAGTGGTGGGGGCCTGGAATGCAATGCCAGGAGTGGTGGTGAAGGCAGTTAAGATAGTAGCATTTAAGAGGCTTTTGAAGTGGCACATGGAAGTACAGGGAATAGAGGAACATGGATCATGTGCAGGCAGATGAGATCAGTTTAACTTGGCATCATGTTCACCACAAACATTGTGGGCCAAAGGCCCCCTTCCTGTGCTGTCCTGTTGTATGTTCTGTTTGATGTGCCTTGGTCTTATTTTTTTGTTTTGTTAAAAGTGTTATACAAATAAAAATGAAGAACCAAGAATGAAAATTATAATAATTACTATAAAAATAAGCATGATCTGATAATCAATAGTTAATGTACAATAATATCAACACAATATATATAGAGAACATCTCTGTGATGTTTTTAAATAGAGGTGCAAGGAATTAGTGTCAAGGGAACCTGTTAAATTCTGAGATTTCTATGACCTATTTAAGCAGAGGCAGTTTCCAGCTCTAGCCAAATCCTTCCGCTGGAGGTGACTGTGGGGAAAAGGCATTTTCTTCCCAGCTGGTCTTCCAAACCTAATGAGTTAACAATTGAAATGTAGGAAGTTGTTTCAAAGGTCAAGAAGGCATCACTTTCACAATGCTGGCCCCTCTGAAATAAAGGGGGCTTCGCTAGTTGAACCCTTGGCAAGTTTCAGAGTTAAAAAAAGAAAGTGGCAGAGGGAAGTGAAAGATGATCTGTGAAATAGTACACTGAAAAATGAGTTATTTTTAGATCACCTTGTTAGATGCGAGAGAAGCGGAGGTCGGCAGAGTGGAACAATGAAAAGGTCTGGGGTTGAATAACACCAGGGAATATTAACCTGGGACCTCCAGGTCAGAGCATGGCTGAATGAATGAGAACACTGGAGCAGCAGCAATCTGAAAAGGGAAAGTGCAAAAAGTCAAAGGGTTAAGGAGGAGGAGTCTCTCGGTTATCAATTTGTGTCAATAGGAAGGTCCTTATCGAGCTACGAAAGGCTAGGGACAGCTCTTAAGTTTAGTCTGTTGTTTAGTTAGATTTTAAACTATAACCTCCTGATACTTACCAGATCATTAATAGTTATGAAACATGCTCCAAGTTCCTCTCTGGTCTGTGAACTTTTTCATGTGCTTACTGAACATTTGAATGGCAAATGCCTGAAATGGTGACAGGAAACCTTGGTCTCAGCATGTCGCTGAGCTGCTGTTCCAATTGAACAGTGTATAGGAGGAACAAATAAAGGCCAGTCGAGCCCGAGAGCTTCTCACACTCGGAGCAGCTCCTGCCAGAAGGATGGGAACAAGTCACCTACCTGCTAACCTTATCTGTTGTATTGTGTGCGAAATAGACAGGGAGAACAATCAAATGGTGTGGGAAGAAAAATGCAAAACACCGTCAAGGAAACCAGAATAATCAACTTAAATCTGTGAATGTGCAAAGGCATTTTGGTTGCTCATTAACCTGTTCACATGGCGCAGTGTGGACTTTTACAATAGTTTTTCTTGTTAAGTTGTAGTAGTAGTAGTAGTAGTAGTAGTAGTAGTAGTAGTTTAGTTTATTGTCACGTGTACCGAGATACAGTGAAAAGCTTTTTGTTGCCTGCTAACCAGTCAGCGAAAAGACAATACATGATTACAATCGAGCCATCCACAGTGTACAGATAAGTTAATGATGTGTATAGACTTAAAACCAATTGGACTGATCATCTACATTGAGTTTCTTCATCTTCATTCTTCAATATACAGTTACAGAGCAAGATTGTGAAGAAATGTTATTGCCTACCACCAGGGAATGATGCTGCATTCTGTATGCAAGCTATAAATATCAGATCATCATCTCTCTAAATTACAAGCACTTTCCTGGCACTAATTAAGCTGAGCACTCTCGGTTTCAAGCAAGGTGGCCCGAAAATTGTGTCATGGAATATCAGTGTGCACTTCCTAATATGTTTATCTAGAATTCTTCCCGCCACTTTTTTAGTAATTCAGAGAAGAATTTAACTTATGATGAGAGTTTGACAGCACTGGGCCTGTACTTGGTGGAGTTTAGAAGGATAAGGGGGGACCTAATTGAAACTTATCGAATAGTGAAAGGCCTGGATAGAGTGGATGTGGAGAGGATGTTTTCACTAGTGAGAGAGTCTAGGGCCAGAGGCCACAGCCTCAGAATAAAAGAGATGAGGAGAAATGTATTTAGTCATGTATGTATGTAGAATTCATTGGAGGCCAAGTCAATGTGGAATTCATTGGAGGCCACCTTCACGTGAGTGGAGTTGTTCCTTCTATACCAAGTATGACAGGTATGAAGATGCAGGGCCAAGTGTTCCTGGGCCTTGAGTTCAGTGGAGTCCTGAAATGCCACTGGACTCAGTTGTGATACCAGCAGCAGAGCAGGAGATTAGATGCTCTAACATCTAAGCGACTGTGGGCTTTCTATTTATGTGCCACAATGCACAGACATGGAAGTTGACATAGATGACACAGAACAGTACAGCACAGGAAAGGAGGCCTTTCAGCCCAAATGGCCTACTCCTGCACCTATTGTCTATTGTTATAGACTTTAGTATTGGACAATTACACCCTGGGAAAAAGGTGCTGACTGCCTATTCTTTTGGTTTTCATAATTTTATATATTTCTATTAGGTCATCTCTTAGCCTTCGACATTCCAGAGAAAGCAATCCAAGTTTTCTAATCTCTTACAGTTAATACCCTCTAATCTGGACAACATCCTGGTAAACCTCTTCTGCATCTTCTCCAAAGCCTCTACATCCTTCCACGAATCGCGCATCCAGAACTGCATTCAATACTCCTCCACATGTGACCAAACTAAAGTTTTATATAGCTGCAACATGCCTTCCTGACTCTTATACTCAACAGCCCAACCAATGAAGGCAAGCATACTTTATGCCTTCTTCATAACTTTATTTCCTTGTGTCATGACTTTCATGGAGCTGTGGACTTGGATCCCAAGATCTCTCTGCATATCAATACTGTTAAAGGTCCGCCCATTAACTGTATACTTTCCCCTGACGTTTGACCACCCAAATTGAAACATCTCACAAGTTACCAGATTAAACGCTGCCTATTTCTCTGACTGACAAATATCCTGTTGCATCCTTTGACAGCCTTATTCGCTGCCTGCAACTCCACCAAATTGCATTGTCTGCTAATTTACTGACCATCCTATTGATATTTTCATCCAAATCATTTATATATAAGTTGAAGACACACTGAATTATAAGGGGCAAAAATAGAATGGCTCTTGACGGGGTCTGCACCATATCAGAGCACTGTCCAATCCTTTACATTTGAGTTTAGTTTTAGTGTACCGAGGTACAATGAAAAACTGTTGTTGCGTGCTAACAAGTCAGTGGAAAGACAATATATGATTGCAATCGATCCATTCACATTGTACAGATACATGATAAAGGGAATAAGGTGAAAGACGTTTAGTGCAAGATAAAGTCCAGTAAAGACTGATCAAAGATAGTCTGAGTGTCTCCAATAAGGTAGATAGCAGCTCAGGACTGCTCTGTAGTTGTTGGTAGGATGGCTCAGTTGCCTGATAACAGCTGGTAAGAAACTGTCCCTGAATCTGCATGCATTTGTTTTCACACTTCTATACCCCTTAAGGGGTTGGGCAGGCTAGATGCAGGAAGATTGTTCCCGATGTTGGGGAAGTCCAGAACAAGGGGTCACAGTTTAAGGATAAAGGGGAAATCTTTTAGGACTGAGATGAGAAAAAAATTTGTTACACAGAGAGTGGTGAATCTCTGGAATTCTCTGCCACAGAAGGTAGTTGAGGCCAGATCAATGGCTATATTTAAGAGGGAGTTAGATGAGGCCCTTGTGGCTAAAGGGATCAGGGGGTGTGGAGAGAAGGCAGGTACAGGATACTGAGTTGGATGATTAGCCATGATCATATTGAATGGCGGTGCAGGCCTGAAGGGCCGAATGGCCTACTCCTGCACCTATTTTCTATGTTTCTATGTTTCTATGTATACCTTCTGCCCAATAAGGGCAGAGGTTTAACTCACCTTGATTATGCTGGAGGCGTTGCCGAGGCAGCGTGAGCTGTAAATTGAGTCGATGGTAGGGAGGTTGGTCAGTGATAGTCTGGACTGCGTCCACAATTTTCTGCAATTTCTTGTAATCTAGGATGGAGCTGTTCCGAAACCATGCTGTGATGCATTAAATGCATTTTACGGCGCATCTGTAGAAGTTGGTGAGAGTAAACTCATTTGAACTCATAGTTCCTTGTCCAGCATAGTTCCATTGAGTGGTTATTTCTATTCTTTGTTTTACAGCAGTAGAACAGTCTCCCTGTAAAGAAGGTTGAAGATTCAAGCCTTCTCTGGAACCTGAACTCTTTAGTTTAGGTTGGTACTGCAGCCCTGTATGATTGAAGCATTAAATCACACCGTCTCCCATTCAAGTGCACATAAAATAGCTTTGATAAAGAGCTGTAAATTCTCCCACTGCCCTGACCATCCGAATTTCATCCCTGATGGCAAACGGACTGGCAATAGTCAATGAATACAATGATCTCCCACTAGTTCTGTGGGATCTACTGGAGTCAGTGGTGTAGCCATTAGCCGTGACAATCTCAGCATAACTGTTGGGTTATTACACTGCAAAATTTGCATGAAATGCTTTTTCCTTACTCTACCCATGATTAAAGTGAGCCGGTGAATATATTTTAGAATTCACACAAATAATAAGGCCAACTGACTGATCCTTTCTAATATTAATAGCAAAGTGCCTCACCAACGTAGTAAGTGTGTTGGAGAGCACACTAATATCACTGTAGGAGCAATGGTTTCTGAAAATCTCTGTAGAGTTTCTTTTTCATTTGAGTCATGGGCAGATAATATAAAATATCAGGTGTGCTGTGAGATCCCAAAAGCATAGTTAGTTTCTTTAGTTTTAGTTTAATTTAGTGTCACGTACTAAAATACAGTGAAAGGCTTTTTGTTGCATGCGGAAAGACTGCACATGATTATAATCGAGCTGTCTGCAGTGTACAGATACATGATAAATGGAATAATGTTCAGTAAAGTAAGTCCAGTAACTGTCCGATTAAAGATAGTCCGAGGGTCTCCAATAAAAGTAAGCCATTTGGCCCTTTGAGCCAGCACTGGCATCCAATATGATCATTGCTGATCATCCAACATCAGTACCCCGTTCCTGCATTTTCCCCATATTCCTTGATTCCTTTAGCCCTATGAGCTAAATCTCTTTCCTGAAAACATGACTTGGAACAACATCATTACTTTTACACTTAGTGGCGCACATGGTGCAGCTGGTGGAGCTGCAGTCTCACAGTGTCAGAGTCCCAGGTTCGATATTGACCTCTGAGTCTGTGCCTAGTTTGAACATTGTCCCTGTGACTGCGCGGGTTTCCTCCAGGTGCTCCCGTTTCCGCTCACATCTCAAATATGTGCGGATTTGTAGGTTAATTGGCCTCTGTATAAAAAATGCCCCTAGTCTGTGGGGAATGGATGCAAAAGTGGAATAACAGCGAACTAGCATCATAAACGAGTGAATGATGATGAATGAATGAATGATGAATGAATGAGTGAATGAATGAAATGAATGAATGAAATGAATGAATGAAATGAATGAATGAAAACTTTATTGTCATTCAGATATACACCTAGACACAGTGCACCTTGAACGAAATTTCATTTGACTCTCCAATCAGGTAAATAGTAAAAGTAAAAATGCTAGGTGCGTCCATAAAAATGCCTCATGTGCATGGTTCTGTAAAATAAATATATATAAAAAGTTTTTTTTTTTAAAGTGTCGATATTTTAAAAGTTCTAGCCTCGGTTTTGTTGATTGTTCAGTAATCTTATGGCCTGGGCTCAGTGGGCCGAGTCCATTTCAATGCTTTATTTCTGAATTAAACCAAACTAATTTTAAAGCGGACTCAAAGTATTTTATAGGAAAAATTGCCAAAGCTATATTTGCAGTGTTTGTTGATGGAGGTGGTGGAATGCATTTTATTCCTTTTCAAAATGTGGGCATCACTTACAAGGCCAGCACTTGTTACTAATCCCTAATGATGGTGGTGAGCTGCGTTCTCGAACTGACACAGTCCTTCTGGTAATCCCTGTATCACTATTGGGGAGGCATTTCCAGGATTTGGATCCGAGAACAAAAAGGGATCTGTTGGGGGGGGGGGGGGAGGGGGGGGGGCGCTGAGATCAAAGTGTGCCCAGCAAGGGGGGACCACCCAGAAACAAGGGGGGACCCTTGTGGGGGGGGGGGGCTGCTGCCACGTGCAGCCGCGGGCAGTAGATAGGAATATTTGATGAACTTTTGTAACTTTGCCAGCTCCACACGCACGGCAACATTTGTGTGCTGCCCAGGTCAGGTCTTCTGTACGATTTTACTGGGTTTTAGGCATCTCACTGTACCTAGGTACATGTGATAATAAAGTATAATTGAATTATCATTGAATCTATGGCAATGAAGGATAGGTTATATGTATTTCTAGCTCGGGATAGTGTGAGGCTTGAAAGACTTGAACCAGCAGGTGGTGTGGTGCTCCCACACACCTGTTGCCCTTGCCCTATGATGCCCTATTTCTACTCACAAACTGTTTCTTGAGGTCCTCTGAGGGAGCGCTGTATGTATGTATTTATGTATGTAGTGTTAGATCTATTAACCATTGTATGTAGCACGTTAGTACCTGCACTGATGTAAAGCACTTTGGTCAACGAGAGTTGTTTTTAAATGTGCTATAGAAATAAAATTGACTTGACTTGACTTGATAGAGGTCAAGGAAATTAAGCATTATGTTCTCACAGGTTTTTTTTGGAGATATCCCAAAATATCTTGGATTAAGATATTAACACCTTTAATGGGCTGTCCCAATTGGGCGACCTAATCCGCGAGTTCTAGCGAGTTTGCCCTCGACTCACACTCGCAGCATGGTCGACACGAGGTCCTAGGAGGTCTTTGTAACTCTCCTTAATACTCGAGAGTAGTCCCCGCGTACTCGAGGCCTCGGCTAGGTTGCTGCGTATTTTTCAACATGTCGAAAAATGCCTGCGAGTAAAAAAAGGTCGCCATGGAAAGAATCAATGCTTTTTTACTTGTAGGTTCAGTCGAAGTAGGTCGTAGTAGGTCGGCATGTTATTCGTAGGTAATCGAGGGTAGTCGAAGGTAATCGAAGGTAGTCGAAGGTAGTCGTAGATAGTCTTCATCATAGTCGAAGGGAGGTCGAAGGGAGATCGAAGGAGGTCGCCTTCACTCTCCACTATTCGGTGGCCAATTTCCCGAAGTTAGTCGTAGCTAGTCGTAGCTCGTCGAAGCTAGTCTTCAACATAGTCGAAGGAGGTCGATGGAGGTCTTCAACATGTCATTTTTTTTCAAACTCCTTAGACTCTTCTAAACTCGCCAATTAGGTCGTCCAAGTGGGACAGCCCCTTTAGGGCAGCACAGTGGCGCTGCGGTAGAGTTGCTACCTTACTGGGCCAGAGACCCGGGTTTGAACCTGACTAGTTTTCTCCAGGTGTTCTCACGCTCCAAAGACGAACAGGTTTATAAGTTAATTGGCTTCGGTAATATTGTAAATTGTCCCCAGTGTGTAGGATAGTGCTAGTGTACAGGGTGATTGCTGGTCGGCGTGGACTCAGTGGGCCGTGGGGCCTGTTTCCACCGTGTATCTCTAAACAAAGCCTTTCTCAATGGATTGTTATATTTTGACAACAGATGGTTCTGCAGCTGGCCAAGCATTTTGTATTGATGGTGACTGGTGTCTTTCATTGCTACACCCATGCATACAACTTTATTCTGCAGTTTTCTTCCATACAGAAGGAGGTAGTTGAGGCTGGTACTATCGCAACGTTTAATAAACAATTAGACAGAAGCATGGATTGGACAGGTTTAGAAGGATATGGGCCAAATGCAGGCAGGTGGGACTAGTGTCGATGTGACATGTTGCTCGATGTGGGCCGATTGGGCCGAAAGGGCCTGTTTCCATGCTATATAACTCTATGACTTTAGAAGCACACAACATAACAAATGCAAAATATTAAGGATACATATTGCTTTTCCTTCTTTATCTGAGCGCTGAATTACTTTCCCCAATACCACTGTGGCACACCTTAATAAGATATATTGTAAGGTAAACTGCCATTCCAAGAATACAAATTTGTAAAATTACCCGTATAATCTAGCTTAATGAGTACACCCTCAGCTCTGAAACCTAAAACTCCAGTAACTTTAAGTCTTCGTTCTATCTTGTCCATCTTCCATGTTCCAAATGTTGACATCACTGTCCTCGGCCCTCCTGAAAAGGACACAGGCTTCTGGCAACAATCAGTGGGAGCCATCACTTGTTGCAATAGATGGTGGTAGCAGAATTAGCTCAGGATACTTCCAGTTTCCACCCCCGCAACGTGGACGCTTTTGCTATGGGGCCAACTTTAATTTATTCTTGTATTTAATCAATCTTAACAGTGAATTTGAACGTAGTACTCTCATCAATAGCTTCAAAGACAAGGCATCACCACTTTCACAGAAGATAGACACAAAATGCTGGAGTAACTCAGCGGGTCAGGCAGCATCTCTGGAGAAAAAGGAAAAAGTGACGTTTTGCTTCTGAACCCTTCTTCGGACTGAAGTCTGAATTTTCTCCAGAGATGCTGCCTGACCCACTGAGTTACTCCAGCATTTTGTGTCCAGCTTCAGTATGAACCAACATCTGCAGTTCCTTCCTACACCACTTTCTCGGTTTCCATGTTCCCCTGTTCCCAAAATACTGTGGCTTCCTACTTGCTCAGATCAATCAAAGCAGTACAAAATGCCATAACCAATGCCAAAATATTTTCAATCTTCACACCTTAATTTGGCTGTTCAAGAGCAACACAATTGAGCAGCTGGTAGAACAGCTACCTCATGGTGCAAGAGCCCAAGCTTCAATCCTGACCTTGGGTGCTTTCTGTCATAGAGTCAGCGAAACGGGAACAGGTCCTGCAACCCAATTTGCCCAAGCTGACCACGATGCTCCATCTACGCCAGTCCTACCTGTCTGCATTTGCCCCATATCCCTCAAAATCTTTCCTGTCCATGTACCTGTCCAAATCTATATAACTAAAAGTCTCATCTTGACCACTTCCTGTCTGCACTGTATATTGATTTTAGGAAAAACGCTACCATATATCGCTATGATTTTTGGCCATCTTACTCACAGTCCTCCTCCGCTGAGGCAGCCCTGAGGATTTTTCCGATCGATGAAAAATAAAAAAATTATGAGTGTTTTAAAAATCTTGAGATCAGCTGATTGGTCCTCTCACCTGTCAATCACCACGATGAAGGTAACGCTCCTTCTGGGGGGGGGGGGGGGGCAGACAAAACCCGGATGCCTGAATGTGAGTCAGTCACTCTGGAAGATCGCGAGGGAGAGTCCACAACTGTGATTCTAAGCTGTGAATCAACTGAACTGTGAGTCTGCAATGTATTTGCAATAAATGATGTGTTTGCCCTTAATAATAATAAATTTTATTTAATGGGCACCTTTCAGACATCTCAAGGACACCTTACATAGTAATCGGAATAAAAACATATAATCGGAATAGAACAGGTAAAAAAGACATCACAGAGACACAAATTAAAAACAGAATTCAATCCAAAAACAGAAAATCAAAAACACAGTGTGAAGAGAGAGCAGCGGCAGCCAAAGCGCGCCAGCGTCCACTCTCTCTTCACAGCAGCCATCTTGGACACAGACCTACAGGACTACAATTACACAAAAAAATCATGCCCCCACAGTGGATAGCACTGTGGGGGAAGGCACAATGTCCAGTCCCCACCCCATGTTCACCCCAAAGTCAGGCCTATTGAGGCCACCGCAATTGCCTTTACGGAGGCCCGATGTCCCTGGCCGTTTTCACCAGGTGGTCTTGCCCCGGCGTCGGGAGAGTCCTTTCAGCGGCTGGGCCACCTGGAACGGCCGCTTCCTGGTTGGCGCCCGCGGCTGCCGAAGCCGACAAGGCCGCGCCGGTTTGGTGACCTGCACTCTGCTTGAAATGCCATGAAATGGAATTTGGTGGCGTGCACTCTGTTTGAAATGCTATGAAATTGAATTTGGTGGCCTGCACTCTGCTTGAATTGCTATGAAATTGAATTTGGTGGCTGCACTCTGCTTGAAATGCTATGAAATTGAATTTGGTGGCCTGCACTCTGCTTGAAATGCTATGAAATTGAATTTGGTGGCCTGCACTCTGCTTGAATTGCTATGAAATTGAATTTGGTGGCCTGCACTCTGCTTGAAATGCTATGGAATTGAATTTGGTGGCCTGCACTCTGTTTGAATTGCTATGAAATAGAATTTGGTGGCCTGCACTGCTTGAAATGCTATGAAATTGAATTTGGTGGCTTGAAATGCTATGAAATTGAATTTGGTGGCCTGCACTTTGCTTGAAATGCTATGAAATTGAATTTGGTGGCCTGCACTTTACTTGAAATGCTATGAAATTGAATTTGGTGGCATGCACTCTGCTTGAAATGCTATGAAATTGAATGTGGTGGCCTGCACTCTGCTTGAAATGGAATTTCAAGGAATAGCCATGAGTGATCTGCCAGCCCTGAGTAACTGAGCTGCCAGCCCACCAGCCCTGAGTGACTGAGCCGCCAGCCCACCCACCCTGAGGACTGAGCTGCCAGCCCACCAGCCCTGAGTGACTGAGCTGCCAGCCCACCAGCCCTGAGTGACGGAGCTGCCAGCCCACCAGGCCTGAGTGACTGAGCTGCCAGCCCACCAGGCCTGAGTGACTGAGCTGCCAGCCTACCAGGCCTGAGTGACTGAGCTGCCAGGCCTGAGTGACTGAGTGGCCAGCCCAAGAATCCATTTGGCCCACAATGTCCATACTAACCCTCTGGAAACCAGTCCCTTCGGCCCACAACAACCATACTAGCGCTCCAGAAAGCCTCCCCCACTGGTCACCAATATTGGAATTGGTAGAGAGGTGGAATGTTATGTTGGGGGCACAGCCCTCCTGTGTGAACATGGGACCCCACGGGTCCCACTTAGTCTAGTGTCTATTAAATATCTGTGTGGAGTTTGCACATTTTCCAAGTGACTGGATGGATTTCCTCCGTGTGCTCCATTTCAATAGACAATAGACAATAGGTGCAGGAGGAGGCCATTCAGCCCTTCAAGCCAGCACCGCCATTCAATGTGATCATGGCTGATCATCCCCAATCAGTACCCCTTTCCTGCCTTCTCCCCATATCCCCTGACCACTATCTTTAAGAGCCCTATCTAGCTCTCTCTTGAAAGTATCCAGAGAATCGGCCTCCACTGCCCTCTGAGGCAGAGAATTCCACAGACTCACAACTCTCTGTGAGAAAAAGTGTTTCCTTGTCTCCGTTCTAAATGGCTTATCCTTTATTCTTAAACTGTGGCCCATGGTTCTGGACTCCCCCAACATTGGGAACATGTTTCCTGCCTCTAGCGTGTGCAAACCCTTAATTTCCCTCCCGTGCCCCAAAGACGTGCAGGTTTGTGGGTTAAATGACTTCTGTAAAATTGCCCCTAATGTGGAGGGAATCAGTGGGAAAGTAGTTAACGTTAACTAGTGTGACAGGTGATTGATGTTCGGCTTGGACTCGGTGGGCCGAAGGAACTGTATCCATGCTGTATCTTTCAATCAATCAATGTAAAGTTATTATCAATGTGTCACTATATTTTTCCCATTTCCCATTTTTCCCACTCTGCACAGAAACAGCCAAAATGTGCATTATATGTTGAAGAAATGAATTTATTCAGAATAATGAAATCTGTTGTACTAAGTGGCTGCTAAAGCCAAATCGGTCATAATATTTAAGAAAGAATAAGAGAAAACACTTGAAGAAGCAAAGCATTAAAGTGTTTGGAATAGGTACAAGGGAATTCAATTAAAATAAATTGCTCTGATATGAAAGTGGCACCAGGACTGATATGATAGGACAAACCTCCTGATGTGCTGAAGGTTTTATGATTATATTACCTGTTAAACTTAGAAAAATAACAACCAATAAACTCATTATAGTTTAAAAGATTGTAACTTTTACCCTCCAGGCTTTGGTCTCAGAGATGTACTCCAGAATTGAATGCATCTTCTGTTCACCCTTTGGCAGGTTTAGAAATGTTTGAAATTCGGTTTCAGGTCGGGATTTGAACTATGGATTTCCCCTTCTATTTCGTTGCCAATTCTACTGCATTTTCAAAACTCAAACAAGCATTTAGAAAACTGCTTTTGTGCTCTTTCACATTGATTTATTTCTAACTGAAGTACAGTGAAAGCACACAGAGCTATTCATTATTATTTATGGCAATCAAACCTTTGTAACACTGCAGATATATTTATGGCTGTAATGTTCTGGTCCAAGACCTTCACTACAAATCTTATGTTATCTTTGGAACCTGCCTACTTAATCCAATAGTATTTTATATATGCAAAATATGAAATAATACATCAACAACCATCAGAGTTTAATGATAGAGTGAAATAATATTCCATAAGTTAAAAAAACAATATTGATCTGACAACTGTTTTGACATTCTTGATATTTATTAATTTTTTTTTATGAGTTCTGTTTAGATCTTATTAGTTATCTTCAGAATGTCAATTTTTTTTAAAAAGTGCACATGGTTGAACACAAATTGAAATTCAGGCCACAAACTTCAGTGTTGTTACGTACTATAACTATTGATTTGCTTCCAAATTGCTACATGATTTATGTACCACACTTTCATGCAATTCACATGAAATGGCACCCTGGGTGTCACAGTACACACAATCTGGAGGTACATGGAGTAGTCAGACTGTGAAGTCAAACCTTGTGCAACCCCAATGAAAACAAACCCCAGCGAGTAACCGAGACTAAGGCAACGCCATAAAAAAATGAAGAGGTGTAGTAGGTTGAGGAGAAGAACATCAAAACACTAGTTTAGTTTAGTTTAGTTTGGTTTGGTTTGGTTTGGTTTGGTTTATTGTCACGTGTACTGAGGTGCTGTGAAAAGCTTTTGTTGCGTGGTATCCAGTCTGCGGAAAGACTATATGTGATTACAATCGAGCCGTCCACAGTGTGCAGATACATGATAAAGGGAATAACATTTAGTGCAAGCTAAAGTCCAGTAAAGACTGATTAAAGATAGTCTGAGGGTCTCCAATGAGGTAGATAGTAACTCAGGATCGCTCTCTAGTTATTGATAAGATGGTTCAGTTGCCTGATACCAGTTGAGAAGAAACTGTCCCTAAATATGGAGTTGTACATTTTCACATTTCTGTACCTCTGATGGGAGAAGTTCACTTGTTCAGAGTGTACATGTTCACTATGAGAATCTTATTGAAGAACTTTCTTTGACGGGACTCATTCTCTTCATGGAGATGATGGCCGAAACCTGCCCTAAACTGTATCATAACAGCCACCAGAGAGTTATAAAAGGACAATAGACAATAGTCCTCATAAAAGGCCTCATTGTCAATGGTGCAGAATATGAATGTGGCCCTCAATTTCTTCACAAGCCTGGATGAACAGTGCTCCAACACACCAGAGAAAGCTTGATCAGTTTAGTTTAGTTTAGTTTATTGTCACGTCCAGTAAAGTAGAATCAAAGATAGTTTGAGGGTCTCCAATGAGATAGACAGTGGCTCATGACTGCTCTCTAGTTGTGGTAGGATGGTTCAGTTACCTGATAACAGCTGGGAAGAAACTGTCCCTGAATCTGGAGGTGTGTGTTTTCACACTTCTGTACCTTTTGCCCGATGGGAGATGGAAAAGAGGGAGTGGCCGGGTTGTGACTCTTCCTTGATGATGCTGCTGGCCTTGCCGAGGCACCGTGAAGTGTAAATGGAGTCAATGGAAGGGAGGTTGGTTTGTGTGATGGTCTGGGCTGCGTCTATAATTCTCTGCACTTTCTTGCAGTCTTGAATGAAGCTGTTCCCAAACCATGCTGTGCTGCATCCCGATAAAATGCCTTCTACTTTTGAGCGGTGAGGATCACAGGTCACATAAAAGAAGAAGAGCACTAGGATGGGGGTTTTGGTGGGTGGAAAGAGCAAAATTTGAGGCATGAACTCACACCGTGTGCTGTTTTCAAATCAGGGAAAACCATGTGGTGGAAAGCAAATAGGATGTGATGAAGAGGAATAGGTATGTCCACATCGTTACATTCATTGGCATTGATCATTCACGCAGTGGCAGCCACACATAATATTATCACTCTTTCCTGAATGGCTGTTAGCCAGTTGATACAAACTTGTTCCCTGCCAATATGATGTTATCTGTGTTACTGGAACTGGTTATGTGCTGTAATCCCCAGGAAGAAAGAAGAAAGTGTGTCAACGGGAGACTTGTAAAAGGTCTTGGTGATGTAGGTGCCATGTTTGAACAATGCGATTCTGTGCAAGACGGGAGGTATAATTTTATTTAGTTTAGTTTAATTTAGTTTAGAGATGGAGCACAGAAACAGGCACTTCGGCCCACCAAGTCCGCGCGGACCAATGATTCCCATGCACGATATGAACATGTTTCAAATGTTTCAAATACTAGCAATATCCTACACACGAGGGACAATTTATTATCTTTATCCAAGTTAATTAACCTACAAACCTGTATGTTTTTGGAGTGTGACAGGAAACCGGAGCACCCGGAGAAAACTCTTGCGGTCACAGGGAGAATGTACAAACTCCGTACAGGCAGAACTCATAGTCAGGATCGAACCTGGGTTTCTGGGGCATAAAGCAGCAATTCTGCCGCTGCGCAGCTGTGCCGCCCCAATTGTAAAGTGTGCGCATTGTTACTGTGCGCGAATGAGCTGAGTTAAGTTCTTCGCGAAAATGAATGAGTTTGTAGACACAATGAACCGTAGACGGTGGTTTACAAATAAAAAGACACAAGGTACTAGACTAACTCAATGGGTCGGGCAGCGTCTCAGGAGAACATGGATAGGTGACGTTTCAGGTCGGGAGCCTGTAAAAAAATCCCAATCCGAAATGTTCTCCAATGATGCTGCTTGACCTGCTGAGATACTACAGCACTTTGCGTCTTTGAATGAGTTTGTTGTTTGGTGGGTGTTGTGGTAAGTGTAGCGTCAGTAGTACAGGATTTCACTGTGACATGTCACATGTGATAATAAAGTATCATACATTCATTTGTTCATTCATTCAATCACACAATGGGATCTGATAACGAAAGGTCAGGGTGGGTGGAGAGTGCTAAGTTGGAGGTGAGAAC
The DNA here is from genome assembly GCF_010909765.2 of Amblyraja radiata. Lineage (NCBI taxonomy): Eukaryota > Metazoa > Chordata > Chondrichthyes > Rajiformes > Rajidae > Amblyraja > Amblyraja radiata. The sequence continues at coordinate 41,937,972 of NC_045961.1, forward strand.
TTACACCTTGTACTATGAAGGGTGAAGTTACTAAATTTCTGTTTGTGTGTCCTTGGCGTCACCTCCTGGTTTCAACCTTGCAGCAAAGCACCTCCATTTCCCGCATGGCTATCTATTTAGATGGGTCCTCGGTCACTCAGGGGACAGGACCTCTGGCTTATTTTCTTGATGTACCTCCAGTTTCAGTCAGTGCCAATTAAATTCAACTTTTGTTTACCACGCACACAATTCAGCCTGATGGATACGCAGGATAAAAACAAGCAGCAAGGTCAGTCTTTATTCACCACATTAATCATTATAATGTGGTCAGATCATGAGATTTGAATGTATCCTGCATCAAATTTTATGGAAATAGTTAATCCCACAACATGATTCCTATAAATTTCCATTGGCATCCAATTTTGCATTCCCCCCAATCTCATAATATATTATATTTGTTATTTTGCTCCATTATACTTACTGTTACATGTGGCTTGCAGCAGCCGTTGGCTTTGTATTCATAAACCAACCTGATTTACATTTTAGACTTTATAAAGCACGGAAACATGCCCTACCATGCCGACCAGTGATTACCCCGTGCACTAGTACTATCCACAGGGACAATTTACAATTTTTTTAACCAAAGCCAAATAACGTACAAACATTTATGTCTTTGGAGTGTGGGAGGAAACCGGAGCACCCAGAGAAAACCCACGCAGTCCCAGGGAGAACATGCAAATTCGTACAGACAGGATCAAATCTGGGTCTCTGGCGCTATGAGGCAGCAACTCTATCACAGTGTGACCCTAAGACATTTATTCAATGCCTTTCCACTGCAAACCGAGTTCATCCTGCCATTTACAGTAGTTTTAGAGATACAGCATGGAAAGCAGCCCTTCGATCCTTGATTGTGCTGGTGGCCTAGCGAGGCAACGTGAAATGTAAATGGAGTCAATGAAAGGGTGGTTGGCTTGTGTGATGGTCTAGTTTGTGCCCACAATTATCTGCAATTTCATGAGGTCTTGGATGGAGCTGTTCCCAAACCAAGCTGTGATACATCCTGATAAGGTGCAATTGGACAGTTAACGCCTTGAGCCAGTGTCCTTCTTCAGAGTGAGAGATTTATTTACATGGCATAGGGATTCAGGATGAAATAGGAACACAATTTAAAGATTTTTCAGCCTTTCAATCAATTGTGTTTGTTTAAGTAATTGAGTATTAATTGAGTAATTACATTTATCAGTTAAAGTCAGTAAAGAAGTTGTATTTTTCAAATCCCTTCCTAATTTTGGCCCTTCCTATCTCTGCAACTTCATTCGGCTCTTTCAACATCCGACTGAAATTTTGTATGTCCTCCCTTCACTCACATGGAATTAACTACATATCTTGGGTGCTCTGGATTTCCTCATTCAGCACCTTCTCTAAAATTTACCTGTTTAAACATTTTAATATCTTGTAATTTGTTGCTGCAAAACATATGAGGAAATGTTTCCGTGTTAAAGATGTCAACTGCAAGGCCTGTTCCTGTGCTGTTCTATGGTCTGTGATCTATGCAATGTATTTAAAAATAGTTATTGTGGAATAGACATGTCTGGCATTTGGTTCATCTTTGTTTAGTTTAGTTTAGTTTAGAGATCCAACGTTGCAGCAGGCCTTTCGACCCACGGAGTCCACGCTGAGCAGCGATCCCTGTCACTAACACTATCCTACACATTAGGGACAATTTTTACATTTTTTACCAAGCCAATTATCCTACAAACCTGCACATCTTTGGAGTGTAGTGGGAAACTGGAGAAAACCCATGCAGGTCACGGGAAGAACATACAAACTCTGTATAGGCAGCAACCGTAGTCGGGATCAAACCCGGGTCCCTGGCACTGCAAGAACACTACTGCTGCACCACGGTGCCACCTTAGTGAAAAGAGAACAAATGTAGCAAGACCATTGTATTTGCATTTCTCAAACCTTCTTCAGACTCAAGGAGGGTGTGAAGAAGGATCCAACCCGAAACATCATCTATTCCTTTTCTCCAGAGAAGCTGCCTAACCCACTGAGATACTCCAGCATTGTTTGTCTATCTTCAGTGTAAACCAGCATCTGCAGTTCCTTCCTACACAGCAAAGATTAACTTTTCCTTAAGTGAATTTAGATATGAGCTGAATAAGCTGAAGCCAGTGCCTACAGAAGGAAGCAAGCCATTTATTCATAATACTATATCCTAAGTACTTGGGAAATCTTATAGGAAGTTAAAATCTCCATGCAGACCTAAGCATTGTTGACAGATGGTTCATACAAATGACAAAACAGAATAATATATTAAGCAAACTAGCATTCACTTTTAGGATCTAGATGGAAAGCAAGATCAAACCAATTAATCTTTCAAGATGAATTTGCTCAGTCTCTGCATCTTAGTGTAGAATGATGCCTGGTAAAATACTGCACAAATCTTAATAACATTATACGGAGCACTTAAAGGAGCCAAAATTGATCTTATTTAAAAAGAAGAAAAGAGTCGGTACTACACTGCTTTTAATAACATTTTTTTAATAACAAGCAAAAGTAGAGGATTACTTTTAAGTGGAGTCATTCATTTCACTAGACAATAAGCAATTAATTATTTTTTAGATGCCTCTTAGACTTGCATCTACTTCCCCCCTTAATAATTCACAACTCTTCAATCCTTTTGTATCACACCTATTTTTTCCATCTCTAGTCTTTGTTCAACCATCTGCCTATCCCCCCCCCCTCTCCTGTGTTCACCTATTACCTGCCATGCTTTGTCCTGCCCCTCCACTCTTCCAGCTTTCCCCCTAACCCCAACATGAAACATCACCTATCCATGTTTTCCAGGGATGCTGCCTGCTCTATTCAGTTACTCCAGCACTTTATGTCTTGTTTTTTTCATCTATCTTCTACTTCTGTAACACAGTGCCACTTTGTACATTATAAATCCCTTGTTGGTTATTGGCACCAAGCAGTGCTGAAGTATTTGATAGCCAGTTATTGGGATAAGTGCATCAGGCAGCCGGCACTGCCATGGTCTTTGAGCATTGATGGTGAAGGATAAATCTCCCTTATGCAGCCTCCCAAACTTGCACCACCGGTCATCCAGATCAAGTTCTCTGAATGTTGTATGCTTCAATGAAAGATAGACAAAAAATGCTGGAGAAACTCAACGGGTGAGGCAGCATCTCTGGAGAGAAGGAATAGGCGACGTTTCGGATCGAGACCCTTCTTCAGATTGATTTTTCAATGTTTCAATTAGATCACCTTTTATTCTTCTAAATTCAAGATTATTTAGGCACAGTTTACTTAATCCCCCCTCATAGGATAAACTTCCCCATCTTAGACAATGTTGGGAGCATTTGTTAGACTTTAGACTTTAGAGATACAGCGTGGAAACTTGACCTTCTGTCCTCCGAGTCTGCACCAACCACCGATCACCCCGTACACTAGCACTATCCAACACACTAGGGACAATTTACTACTTACAGAAGCCTACAAACTTACAAAGCTTACAATTAATCTACAAACCTGTACATCTTTGGAGTGTGGGAGGAAACCGGAGCACTTGGAGAAAACGCACGCAGTCACGGGGAGAACGTACAAACTGCGTACAGACAGCACCCGTAGTCACGATCGAACCCGCGTCTCTAGTGCTGTAAGGCAGCAACTCTACCACTGCATCACTGTGCAGCCCTGTGTAGCACTCCTTTTATTGGTGGTATATTCTTCCTTAAGTAAGGAAGATAGATCTGCCTATAATATTCCAGATATAGTCTCAGTAGGATCTTATATGTGTCCCTTTACATAAATTGTCATGCAATAAATGCCAGTGAATTCAATGACACTTTATTGTCACAAGTATAGTGAAATTCTTTATTTATGCATACAATACACCGAGTACGTAAGAGACGCCATGTATCTGGCGCTGACAAAGTTACAAAAGTACCCATCACAGTCCTGATGGACACTCCTCCCGCCCCCTCCACTGGATCTCTCTTTGTTCTCAGTGGCCCCCACCCCACTGGGTCCCCTTTGCTCTTGGCGTTGTCCCCACCCCAACACCCAACCAACCTCCCGCCATGTCCCACTTTGCTTATCACTACTGCTAGCTCGTCTAATTGATAGCTATACATGTTAATTTTAGCGACATATACAACTCTCACCAATGTTTACACAAGGAACAGCTTATGCTGGAATCTCTTACATAGAACACAAAGTGCTGGAGCAACTCAGTGGGGGATGCTACCTTACCCGTTGAGTTACTCCAACACTTTGTGTTCTTATCAATGTTTTCTGCCCCTTGCTGCTTCTTACACCTTGTTTTTCTGTGATCCTTTCAACTATCTTTTGCTATTTTTGGAGCAAAATTGTAAGCTTTCTCCTTCCAGCGACTAAGTTTTATTTGACAGCCATGACTGACCACTTGTTATACAGGTATATCCTTACCTTAAATTGCTTGTAACTTGTGTATTCATTCCTTAAAATGTAAAGTTATAGAGCCATAAAGTCATAGTGTCATGCAGCATGGAAACAGGCCCTTCGACCCAACTTGCCCATGCTGACCAACGTGCCTCATCAATACTAGTCCCACCTGCCACTTTCCTGCGGTTAGACACCGGGCCTCCCAATATTCAACGGGAGATGGATGAACAGATATGTAAGCAAATCAAACATCAGTATAAAATCAAAAGGACTATAGTGGTAGAGATTTCAGCTTTCCCAATAATAACTGCACCTAAGTAGAAACAAGGAACTGCAGATGCTAGTATATACCTAAGATAGACACAAAGTGCTGGAGTATCTCTGTGGGTCAAGCAGCTTCTCTGGAGTTAAAGGATGGGTGACGTTTCGGGCCGGGACTTTTCTTCAGACTGAGATCTTCTGCAGAAATGCTGGCTGACCCGCTGAGTTACTCCATCACCTTGTGTCTATCTCTAACTTGAGTTAAATTAGCGTGAGAGGCTTAAAGGGAATGGAATTTTGTGGTGCATCTAGATGATCTTTGGATGCAGTCTGTTGATAGTCCTACCAAGGTAGGAGCAATACTGAGGCAATGAAGTAGTTGAAGTATCTGTGTATGAACATTTTGGGGACAGTAATCATAATTCTATAGGTTCCAAACTAGTCATGGAAGAAGATGGTTGCCTGGAAATTAAAGCTCTGAATTATGGAAAGCCAATTTCAATATCGTAACCCAGGTCTTGAAGCTGTTTGCAAGTATGAATGAATGAATAATGAATGAATAATGAAGTATGTACACATACAAGGAATTTGCCTTTGTGCTCCGCTCGCAAGTAACAACACAACATACAGTAACAATTAAGAATGACACACAAAACATTAAACATTAATAATAAAGCATTACAGTCTAAACGTGTGAATGAAATAAAATACCAGAGCAAAATGAGGTTACAGACTTTTGGTTATTGAGTAGAGCTACTACTTGTGGAAAAAAGCTGTTTTTATGTCTGGCTGTGGTGGCTTTGACAGTCTGGAGTCACCTTCCAGAGGGAAGAGCTTCAAAGAGTTTATGGCCAGGGTGAGAGGGGTCAGGGACGATCTTACCCGCTCGCTTCCTGGCCCTTGCAGTTTACAGTTTGTCAATGAGGGGAAGGTTGCAGCCAACAACCTTCTCAGCTGATCAGACGATTTGCTGCAGCCTCCGGATGTCGTGCTTGGTGGAACATTAAACCATCCAACAATGGGGTGGACTGCTACAGTTATGAGGAGTGACTGGATACACGGGATTTGTTTTCTTGGAGTATTTAACGTTGCAGGGGGACCTTGTAGCGATACATATTATTATCAGGGACATAGATAGGGGAGATAATAAGAAAGCTCTTCCTATAGCAACAGTGTCAATAACCAGAGGACATAGGTTAGGGAAGGGATAAGAGAATTAGAGGGGATCTGAGGAATAGCCTTTCTCCCAGAGAGTAGTTGGAATCTGTCTGAGTGGGTGATGGAGGCAGGGACTCTCACAACGTTTAAGAGATGTCTGGATGAACACTTGAACTGCCAAAGCATGGAAGCCAATGAATTCAGTGCTGTCAATGGGATTAGTACAGATGAGTGCTTGATGGTCAGTCTGGATATGGCAGATTAGAGGTCCTCTTTCTGTGCTGTATTAATCTCTGGCTGTGATACATTGATGGATTTGTTTCCCACACTGTTCCTGCAAATTTGGTTTTCCCATTCCATACATGGATTAAAATGATTATTGTATTACCCTTATTACATACCATTCTACTTCACTGATTTCTGCTATGCTCTACAGAACCACCTCTGCCTATAGACAACTCGCACAAATGTTGCCTGCCCATTTCAATTTCTCGGCTCCGAACAAAATGATTCAACTTCATGATTTTTTTGATTTACGATCCTTTCTCTCAATGGATTTTATCCAAATTATTATTATCATAGCCCCCCATCTCCTTTTCCATTTTGGCCATTTCTTCAAAAAGTTATGTATCCTGGAATACTTAATTCTCAACCTTCGTCACCTTGTGACCATGTTTCTGTCATGGCTATTAAATTGTACCCATTTATCTCGACGTGCCATTAATTCATTTATCTTATTGCCATTTTTCCTTGCTCTGACTCTAATCAAAAGTATTCTCTTACACTTGGATCCCTGTTCTTTTCTAGCAGACTTTAGTAACTATATGTTTGTTTCTCAACGCAGCCCTATCACATTGTCATTCCTTTTCATCTTTCTATTTTCCTCTCATCAGTAACTTCATCTTCTCTTTTAATTTTACAACCCTAGTCATAGACTCATACAGCGTGGAAACAGGCCCACACCAACCAACATGACCCATCTACATTAGTCCCACTGCCCTGTATTTGGTCCATATCCCCTAAACCTATCCTATCCATACAGGGGCCGCGGAATGTTTTTGAAAGTGGGGGGGCTGAGTGATCACTGTTCACTGGTACCCAGTGAGGGAGCAGAGCGACCGAGCGGGGGGAGGGTGGCACAATTATTATTTTTTTGTTGTTGCTCGACCTCCAAAAACTGGGGAATAATACAGGCCATCCCCCAACTCAAAAAGTGGGGGGATATATCCCCCATCGACCCCCCCCCCCCCCCCCTCCCTCTCTCTCTCTCTCTCTTTCTCTCCCTTCCTCTCGGGCCGACTCCCTCTCTCTCTCTCTCTCTAGGCCAACCCTCTCTCTCAGGGCCGACTCACCCTCCCTCTCGGGGCCCACCCCCCCCCAGCGGCTAATCACAGCGCTTCATTCACTGCCCCATATCTCGACTGTGAACCGTGCTGTGATTGGCCATTGAGAGGAGGGGACAGAGGATTTTGGGGGGCAGTCAGTTACCGCCACGGCTGGTCATGGTTTTGCCGCGCTCACTGTGCGCTTGTTCTGAGATTCTGGATGTCAGAGGTCCTCAGACGAAGAGAAAAATACACGGCCAGATAATTTCGGGTTATGAAGCATGTCTCACCAAAAAAGTGGAGGGGCCATAGCCCCTCCCCCCCCCCCCCCCCCCCCCCCCCCCCCCGCAGCCCATGCCATATACCTGTCTACTTGTTTCTTAAACATTGCAATAGTACCTGCCTCAACTACCTCCTCTGGCAGCTCATTCCATAATTCCACCACCATTTGTATAAAAAAGTCATCCCCCTCAGGCTCCTATTAAATCTTTCCCCCCTCACCTTAAAACTATCTTCTCTAGTTCTTGATTACCCAACTCTGGGCAAGTGACACTTTGCATTTACCCAATCTATTCCTCTTACAATTTTGTACATTTCTATTAGATCGCCCCTCATCCTCCTGTGCTTCAAGGAATACCTAGCCTGCTCAACTGCTCCCTATAGCTCAGGCCCTCGAGTCCTGGCAACATCCTCGTAAATCTTCTTTCCACCCTTTCCAGATTGACAACCTCTTTCGAATAACATGGTGCCCAAAACTGAACACAATTCTCTAAATGTATCCAATGTCTTTTATAACTGTAACATGACCCACCCAACCTCTTTACTCAATATAGACACAAAATGCTGGAGTAACTCAGCGGGACAGGCAGCATCTCTGGATGGAACGAATGGGTGACGTTTCCAGTCGAGAACCTTCTTCAGGCTGCCCTGACTCTCATTCTGAAGAAGGGTCTCGACCCAAAATGTCACCCTTTCCTTCTCTCCAGAGATGCTGCCTGCCCCGCTGAGTTACTCCAACATTTTGTGTCTATCTTTGGTGAAACCAGCATCTGCAGTTCCTTCCTATGCTCTTTACTCAATACTCTGACTGATGAAGGCCACAATGTTTAGTTCACCAGGGTACTAGTCCCAGATCACTTCAAGCGATCCCCATCCCTGCAGACCAGCTCCTCTTTCCTTGAATGTTGTGCTAGTGCCCCATGGAGTGAGACAGATTTCTCCCTCTCCAACCTTTGAATCATACATTTAATTATCTGACCCTGTGGACCCAATGCCAATTTGCAAATGGCTCACAGAGGCAATTCAGAGATAATTATATTTGTACTTCATAGAGTCATACAGCACGGAAACAGGCCCAGCTCACCCATGCCGACCAAAGTGCCCCACTTACATTCGTACCATCTGCCCCCATGTGGGGCTCTAAACCTTTTTTATCCATGTACCTGACCAAATGTCTTTTAAATGTTGTTACAGCACCTGCCTCAACTACCTCCTCTGGCAGCTCATTCCATATACCCACCACCCACTGTGTGAAAAAGTTGCCCCACTGGTTCATACTAAATCATTGCCCACTCACCTTAAACCTATATCCTCTGGTTCTTGATTCCCCTAATCTGGGTAAAAGACTCTGTGCATCTATCCATTCTATTCCCCTCATAATCTTATACACCTCTACGAGATCACCCCTCGTCCTCCTGCTCTCCAAGGAATACAGTCCTAGCCTGCCCAACCTCTCCCTACAGCTCAAACCCTCGAGTCCTGGCAACATCCTCATAATCTTCTCTGCGCTCTTTCCAGCTTAACAATATTTCTCCTATAGTTTTGCTTTATAATTTAGTTTTATAATTTAACTGTTCATGGTTCACCAGCAGATTCTCCTTTATCCTTTCTTTATTGTGGTTCTCCAACATGATCTGTGGCATTTGGGTTTTTCCCCTGCCTCTCCATGTTCCTCTCCAGCCCAGAGGAGATGCCCTTAATGCTGGTACCAGGCAAATAACACTGTCTTCACCATGGAGAATAGTATCTCTGCTGCTAACTGCTCAATTTCCTCTCACTACTGCATTCTTTTTCATTCCCTCAACACCCCGAACATTCTGAGTTGGATGTTGAAAGTCATAAAATCTCATCCAGGGCATTGCAAAGATCAAACATGAGGAAGAGATATTCTTCTCATAAGATGGACACAAAGTGCTGGAGTAAATCAAGGAGTCAGTCAGCATCTCTGGAGGAAAAGGATGGGTGACGTTTCGACTCGGGATCCTTGTTCAGAATGAAAGTAAGGGAAGAAGGGTCCTGACACAAAACGTCACCAATCCTTTTTACTCCAGAGATGCTGCCTGACCCACTGCGTTACTCCAACACTTTGTATCCACCTATGGTATAAACCAGCATGTTCTTTGTTTCTATGTTTCGATATACTTCTCATATTTGGTTAGTCTGTTTGGCTGGCAGAGATTGTAAAGCTTGTGCCCTGCATTGTGTCTGACCTGCAAAGCCTTGCAGTTAACTACAAAATGGTATCATTCTGGCAGTCCCAGTGCTGATGTGAAAGGTGGTGTCATGGAGGTGGATGAGCAGGGCAAGGCACATTCGCATCTCGACAAACACTGTGTGACATGAAATTATACACACATTTGCCGAGAGCATGGGTCCTTAAGACCCGCGTTGCCTACCTGAACGCCAGGGTTAAAGATGCGTCCACATGCATCCCAACCAAAAGCCAGGAAAATAAAATGTACAACACACGGTCATATAGCTTAGATATACATTGCATAAATTACCAGCTTTAAGACAAGTCAGTGCTATTCTTTGTGATCCCTGTGCTTTTTTCACCCCCCGACCAGGAGATGAAACACAAATCTGCCAACCAGGCTGTAACTGTTGTATTTGAGATTGCTAGACTGCACGTAAGTGCAGTAAAAAGCGGAATCCAAGAAGTGGCAGCAAGCTTTAGCAGTAACAAGCTTAAAAGGAAAATAAAATCCTTTTTCTTGTTTCAAACCCTTGAGATCTCCTTCAGTTCACATCCTGATGACCCAGATTGAATGTGATTTCCCCAGAGTTTTAGCAGAGGCTGCACCCAGTCAGTTCTTATGCTATAAGGTCTTAAATTTAATTAATTACCTGCCCAGTACGTGCATTGACTTTTAATTTACAGTTTAAATCAGCAACCGATTTGCATCAGGTGTTTGCATCAACCTAATATGAATATCCTGTTTCACAGCCTCAAATAAAACTGAGGCGAAGAGGTGGGAGTTCTTAAATTTCAAAGACCAGTTTCATTAATAATTCACTGCTTTTATGTCTGCAATTGCTACAATCATAGTGCAAAAGCACAACAACTGTGTGTTTCAGCACAATATGATTCAGGTATTAAACCATCACCGCTGTGCCTTATTTACTCATCCTCCTCCACTTCTCTGTGGCCTTCGAACAAATCAATGGAGTGCTGTTGAATATTTGCAACACGCTGCAATGTTGCACAGTTGTGTACGTTCCCTATTGCTTTGTTCCCTTCAGGAAATGCAACACTCAATGGTAAGCAGAACTCAAAGTGCTGGAGCAACTCAGCGAGTCAGGGAGTTTATCTGGGGGACATGGATAGATTACTTTTCAGGCCGGGACCCTTCTACAGACTGATTGTAGTAGGGTTGGAGAAAGCTACAAAAGAGGTGGGGATGGGACATAGCCTGGCAAGTGACAGGTGGAATAAAAAGAAACTGCAGATGCTGGTTTATACCAAAGATAGACACAAAATGCTGGAGTAATTCAGCGGGTCAGGCAGCATCTCTGGAGAAGATGGATAGGTGATCTTTTGGGTTAAATGATAGGTGGATGCAGATGGTGGAGGGGGGGAGGGTTGATTGGCAGAAGGGTGAACAAAAGCTAGAGCTGAAAAGGGTGACAAAGCAGACGAAAGAAGTGAAGGAGACAAAGGGGTGTCAGCTATGGAGAGAAGAGAAGTGAAATATAAAGCCAGAGAGAGGGATATAGATGGAAGAGGGAGGGTGGGGGGAGTGAGAAGGGGAGTGGGACAGTGGGAGAAATGGATTAACAATGGAAGGATAGGAAAGAAAGGGAGATAAAGAGGGTGTTGCCTAAAATTGGAGAATTCAATGTTCATACAGTTATGTTATGAGCTGCCCAAACAGAATACGAAGAGCTGTGCCTTCAGAGTTATTGTTTACTCTTGCTCCACTTTTCCCCCATAAAACTCTCCCAAATGATGTCTGCAGTAGAATAGTAAAACAAAATTCAACCCCAATGAGAATTTTATCCTCACTAATTTGCAAATTTACAATGTTTATTTGCTGACAACACAATCAGCTTTTCCTATTCCTCCCGCCCATCTTAACCTGCTGCCTAATGAGCCGATATTCATTCTGCATTCTTTGTCATCACTGAGATCTGTAACCTTCTACAAGCTCAGATACAAACTCACATATGCCTAGAATGTCTTTGTGGGAGAGGCCGATGTCATGTTAACCCTGCAAGATCAGCTGCAAGATTATCCAATGGTTCGAGGGTTCTTTTATTATCTCGTGCATCGAGGTGCAGTGAAATATTTCTTGGCATACAGTTCAGTAAATTATTATTGTACATAATCACAGTCCCAAATGCAATACAAAGTGTACCGATATAGCCCACTGAGACTATATACGAGTCACCAGTTTTGGCGCCATTTTCAAAGTGCAATATGTTTCTTTACTTCCAGAAATGGGCGGCACAGTGATGCAGCGGTATAGCAAACCATCATCCCCCTCCTGTGCTGCTACTGCCTATCTCCCAATCACACCACACAAACTGTGTCTCACTACTGCAATAGGGAATACCCAAACTCCACACTCATTCCACACTACGCAATGTTTAAGAAACATAGAAACATAGAAACATAGAAAATAGGTGCAGGAGGAGGCCATTCGGCCTTTCGAGCCAGCACCGCCATTCATTGTGACCATGGCTGATCGTCCACTATCAATAACCCGTGCCTGCCTTCTCCCCATATCCCTTGACTCCACTAGCCCCTAGAGCTCTGTCTAACTCTCTCTTAAATCCATCCAGTGACATGGCCTCCACTGCCCTCTGTGGCAGGGAATTCCATAAATTCACAACTCTCTGGGTGAAAAAGTTTTTTCTCACCTCAGTCTTAAATGACCTCCCCTTTATTCTAAGACTGTGGCCCCTGGTTCTGGACTCGCCCAACATTGGGAACATTTTTCCTGCACCTAACTTGTCCAGTCCTTTTATAATTTTATATGTTTCTATAAAAATACCCCCTCATCCTTCTAAACTCCAGTGAATACAAGCCCAGTCTTTTCAATCTTTCCTCATATGACAGTCCCGCCATCCCAGGGATCAATCTCGTGAACCTACGCTGCACTGCCTCAATCACAAGGATGTCCTTCCTCAAATTAGGAGACCAAAACTGTACACAATACTCTAGATGTGGTCTCACCAGAGCCCTATACTACTGAAGAAGAACCTCTTTACTCCTATACTGAAATCCTCTTGTTATGAATGTTCAGACAGGTACATGGATAGGACAGATTTAGAGGGTTATTTGGCCAAATGCAGGCAGATGGGACTAGTGTAGATAGGACATGGTGGTCGGTGTGGGCAAGTTGGGCTGAAGGGCCAGTTTCCACATTGTATGACTTTGTGACTCTTATGCCCCTGTCCCACTTAGGAAACCTGAACGGAAACCTCTGGAGACATTGCGCCCCACCCAAGGTTTCCGTCCGGTTCCCGGAGGTTGCAGGTGGTTGCCGGAGGTTGCAAGTAGTGGAAGCAGGTAGGGAGACTGACAAAAACCTCCGGGAACCGCACGGAAACCTTGAGTGGGGCGCAAAGTCTCCAGGGGCATAAGGCAACAGGTATTAAACTGTATTTCCTTCAGTACATGGGGGCATGCAGAGTGCCACAAGGACGTCTGCAATCAAATTCTCCAAAGCACCGGAATTCAGCAACCATACTTAATGAGACCTAATGGCTCTCTGCCAGACACCCTTGTCTATATTTATAAAGGATAGTCATGGCCTCCTGAATCTTCACCAGCCTGACCAAGTCCCCATCTTCCCTGGGAAAAAACACTTGAACCCTATCATCATTACCTCATCCATTTATTCAGTAACAACGTTGCTTCTTCGCAAGCTTTGAGAATTTGCAATAGATCAATAGGAGATGCCACTCTGAATCTGGTGTTGTAGGTTTCATTGCAGCAATTGACTCCATTTGCATCATGTTGCCTTGGAAAAGCAGCCAACTTAATCAAAGACATCCCACCTTGGTTATTCCATCTTCTCCCTGCTCCTGTCTGGCAGAGACAGAAGATACAGAAGCTTGAAAGTACACACCACCAGACTGAGGAACAGCTTCTTCCCCTCCATTATCAGGTTTCTGAACAGTCCTTCCATAAGCTGAGGTATTGTTCAATTTACTTCTACCCCATTGAGTATATTGCACTTTGTCTATGGAACTGATGTGCTGCACTGCTGAGAACTATATTCTGCACTCGAAATCTTCCTCTCTACTCTATCTATTATTTAGTCACCAAATGGGCTTCTTTCATTCAGTGTCCTTAATATCTTAGTAGAATAATGTAGCGTATTTTAGTTTAGTTTAAAGAAACAGCATGGAAACAGACCCTTCAGCCCACCATGTCCGCACCAACCAGCTATCACCCATTCACCCTAGTTCTATCCTACACCACAGACAAATAACCAAAGCCAATTAACGTACAAACCTGCACGTTTTGGAATGTGGGTGGAAACCGGAGCACCCGAAGAAAGCCCACATGGTCACAGGGAGAACATACAGACTCCATACATTCTCCACTAAAATGCAATAGAATGGAAGTTTATGGTTGGTGAAGTATTTCACCCACTGGTGTAAGGTGGGTTAGCTCTCTTATCTCCATGACTTTTTAAATCTACTAACTGTGGCTGAGCTCTCTTTACCACACACAGTGATATCTCCAGTCTTCATAGGAAAGCCATGTTAATCAGACCTGGAACTGACTACTGGCCAACTATAATTGCACAATGTTTTATTGCACCCCAGGAAGGTTTTACATTGAGAAGAATTATTGCTACTCTTTATGTACAGAACTTTAACAGGCTGTTGGACATACAAGGCTTCTTCTTTTACAGCACATAATTAAAGGCAATATAGCCTTTAAACTTAGGCAGTGAAACAGAATGAGCTAATGATCTGAGCTAAGCCTTGTATTCAGTACGAAGTGAAGGTGATTAGTTTCTGTACTTGTCTGTATATCAGTTCAAAGTTTTATCAGAGTAAATGAGAGCAAAATTTGTATCGGATACAATTATCTTTTGCAGAATATTCATTTCAATACGTGGTCATCAGAATTTTAAACCCAAACTGTTTCTAAACAGAAAAAGCGTCATGGTGAAATTTCCAAAATACACTAATTGACCAGCATACTAATTAATACAAATTGCATCTTTAGACTTTAAACTTTTAGAGATACAGTGCGGAAACAGGCCCTTCGGCCCACCGAGTCCGCACCAACCGGTGATACCCCATACACTAGCACTAGCCTACACACTAGGGACAATTTACAATTTTACCAAAGCCAATTAACCTACAAGCCTGTGCGTCTTTGGTATGTGCACGGAAACCGAAGTACCTGGAGAAAACCCACGCGGTCACAGGGAGAATGTACAAAATCCATTCAGACAGTAGCCGTAGTCAGGATCGAACCCGGGTCTCTGGTGCTGTAAGGCAGCAACTCTCCTACTGCACCGCTATGCTGCATCCTTGGAAGGATTTAAAATTAAAGAAACATCTCTGACCTTTCTGTAAAAAGGTTCCAGACACAGGTAGACACACTGAAGATTGTGAATTTGTTTATGGGTGAAATGAAAAAGTAGTTACTAATTTAGATATACTTAGTTTTTCATTTCACCCATAAACTAATTCACAATCATCAACATCCCGACAACATGCAGGTTTCTAGGTTAATTGAACAATAGTTTAATTAATGGTCCGGCAAGAATTTGATGGGCCTGTTTCCATGCTGCATCTAGCCCTCGGGTTCTTGACGTTTGGTTTAGTCGGGCAACACCTAATCACGCTATTCCTGGATTGTTGCTAAAAATAAATCAAACTATATATCAAACCTCGGTTGAATGTGACTAAAGAACTTGAAGAATTTATATTAAGTAGAGTGGAAGGATAGTCAAAAAGGTAAACAATGGCTAGCATTCAACTGTTTCACTTTGAAGCACTTTGAGTTAGCACTTTGTACTTGGGCTGTCAATTATGAGTTCCTCTTGTTGGTAGCATAACCTATTTTATGGTGTGTATCATCTAAGCATAGGACTAAGCATTAGTGCAGTATGGTGGCAGCAGACTGCCTTTCAGTGCCAGAGACCCAGGTTCAATCCTGACTATGGGTGCTGTTTGTATGGAGTTTGTACGTTGTCCCAGTGACCAGCATGGGTTTTCACCGGGAGCTCTGGTTTCCTCCCATATTCCAAAGACGTAAAGTTCGGAAAGATTGAAAGGGTAACACTTGGAGGAGCTTTTCTGTTGATTGCACTATTTCATTTGTAAAATAATATTGGGATGCCGAACATATCTTCAGCTGAGGCATCAGCTGACAATATCTTTAAAGTGCACTCTATCCAGTAACATTCTTTGGTGTTGTCTTTGTGGAATTTATATGTTTTGCGTTTGGGTTTCCTCTGGGTGTTGCATTTCCTCCCACACGTCAAAGATGTGCTGGCTGGTGAATTAAATGGCTGCTGTAAACTATCTCTGGTGCTGGTGGGTGGTAAGAGAATTGGGAGAAGTTGATGGCCGCTTGATAGAGGCTAGGTTTCTAGGCAGTAATTGGAGAATGAAATTGCTGTGGGGGCTGGCTAAATGGGTTGAATGGCCGGCTGTGTCTTGAGAAAATGTGAGAAAGGGTGGTTTGAGTCCTTTGCATGAAATAGAATGCTAATGTCCTTTGCCTGGATCTAACCTGCACTCTGCATTTTGTATCTTCCCCTTTGTATCTTCCCCTATTGTACTTGAGTTTGCCTTGATCATACTTATGTATAATATTTTCTGATTTGATTGGATGCCGTGTAAAATAAAACTTTCCACTATACCTCAGTACATGTGACAATAATAAACCTAATTTAGTTTGGTTTTTTTAGTTTAGAGATACAGCATGGAAACAGCCCTTCAGCCCAAGTCCATGCCGACCAGCGATTTCCACACACTAACACTATCCTACAAGCTAACAATTGGCACAATTTACAATTTTACCAAAGCCAATTAACCTACAAACCTGTACGTCTTTGGAGCGTGGGAGCACCCGGAGAAAACCCATGCAGGTTACAGGGAGAAAGTACAAAATCCGTACAGACAGCGCCCATGGTCAGGATCGAACCCGGGTTTCTGGCACTGTAAGGCAACATCTCTACCACTGCGCCACTGTGCTGCCCCTAATCCTGAACCTTAATAGGATCAAGGGGCTGAATGGCCTACTTTCCCTTTGATTTTATATACCATCCTAATATCTTATATTGAGTCTTTTCTCAGAAAAAGGCATATAAAATGGCTACCTATTTTCACTCCATGTCTCTTCCACAGCCCAGGTTTCTATCTCATCAGCTTCAATTTCACAGACATGAGCTTGGCTAAGGCCCTTAGTTTAATTTCTTTCTTTGGGAATATTCCTCTTTTTGCCAATTTTGTCCCAACGTAAACCTTGTGGACACTAGTTCTTTCAGTTGATAGGGAAAAGCAATTAAAACAAGAACTTCTTGGTTATTCCTCCAAATGCTGCTGTCTATTAATCAATCAACAGAAGGTACATCTTGCAGTGAACCATTCTTTCTAGTGACTGAACTGAGAATGGTTAAAACACAATCACAAATGAGTCTTAAATTAAGATTTGTATGCAATGGTTTGTTAAAGTTGCCTTTGGGACATTCATTGAGAGTCTTACATTTCCACCTGAATTTTAAGCTACTGTGCCTTATTTATCTTTTGAGCATTCTATGATAGTTAATCAAAAGTCCTCAATGAAAACTAGCTCAATTCCTGCGTGACAGATAGATGATAGACACAAAATGCTGGAGTAACTCAGCGGATCAGGCAGCATCTATGGAGAAAAGGAATATGCGACGTTTTGGGTCGAGACCCTTCATCAGACTGAGAGTCAGGGAGAGGGAAACTAAAGGCATGAGAAGGTACATATTGTTGGGTAGATAATATTGATTGAAAGTTAAAGAAAAAAGTAAGCAGCAGTTTTGAGCCAAAGATTTAGTCTCACCCAAGCTTGTCCACTTTTATTTTCTTGTCTTTCTTAGATTTGTATTCATATTAATCGGTACCTAGCACTGTACCATGATAAGGGATTTTTTTTTGCATATTTGTATGCAGTTACTACTCATGCATGGAATTTACTCAGCTTGCTCGACTATCCATGAGTGCTCATTTCCTTTGAAGTGTGAATTCATTGATATAAAATGTGTAAAGCTACAAAACAAACTACAAAGCAATGGAACATCAGTACAAAACCAATTTTTTACTTGAATAAGCAGCAAACTGTTCATTATGTGTCCCATCGTGTCTCACGAGAAGTAAATATTTGTAAAGGCTTTGTGTAACAATTGGATACAAGTAAATATGGGCTACCATGCTTTTAATGAAAACCATTTAATGAGTAATAATAAAAAAACAGAATACATCAAACAACTGTAAACAAACACTGCCACAATAATTGTGAGCTCAGATACACATCGCTGAATATGCAGAATGACTTTGATATCACAATTTTATCGTTATTTTACAAATAACAAGTGACTTGCTAAACTAGTTCCCTTTGGTGATCTTCGAGACATACATTAACAATCTAAGTATCAATAACTAAAATGACGATGCTTATACTCCAGAATTAATTCCTACAAATAACATCTGAGTGTTGATCTCAGCTAACAAAGCCCTAAGAATATTTGATGATGTACAAGCATGCACAAGTATTGAGAATTATTTAAACAAACAATGCAATCCTTACTTTTCAATTAGATTTCTGTTTTGTGAATCAATGAGCTGTCTTTCATTTTATATTTGATCCTGCTTCAAGGTCTCTCGAACATGTTGTTGTGATTGGTTACTGGCATTGTAAATGTTTGAAGATACTCTGATCAGTGAAGTGTCTGTATACTAAATGAGGCATATCAGAAACTCACAGATATCGGAACGTGATTTAGTCTAGTTTTGAGATGCAACATAGAAATAGACCCGTGCGAGAAGGAACTGCAGAAGCTGGTTAATACCGAAGACAGACATAAAATGCTGGAGTAACTCAATGGGTCAGGCAGCATCTCTGGAGAAAAGAAAAAGGTGATGTTTTGAGTCATGTTCATAAGTTATAGGAGTAGAATTAGGCTATTTGGCCCATCGAGTCCACTCTGCCATTCACTCATGACTGATCTCTGCCTCCTAATCCCATTTTCCTGTCTTCTCCCCATAACCCTTGACACCTGTTCTAATCAAGAATTTATCTATCTCTGCCTTAAAAATATCCACTGACTTGGCCTCCACAGCTCTCTGTGGCAATGAGTTCCGCAGATTAACTACCCTCTGACAAAAGAAGTTCCTCCTCACCTCCTTTCTAAAAGAGAGACCTTTAATTCTGAGGCTATGACCTCTGGTCCTACACTCTCCCACCAGTGGAAACATCCTTTCCACATCCACTCTATTCAGGCCTTTCACTATTCTGTAAGTTCCAATGAGGTCCCCCCTCAACCTTCTAAACTCCAGTGAGTAGAGGCCCAGTGCTGTCAAAAGCTCATCATATGCTAACCCACTCATTCCTGGAATCATTCTTGTAAACCACCTCTGGACCTTTCTTCCTATCACAGAGGGCGAGCAGTGAGAGAGGGTGTTATAGAACTCCCATCGGAGAGAAGAGGAGAAATTTTTTAAGTAGGCATACCATGGAATTTTGCAGATGAGCAGACAAAATAGGTGGGAAGGAACTGCAGATGCTGATTTATACCGGACATTCACAAAATGCTGATGTAACTCAGCGGGTCAGGCAGCATCTCTGGAGAAAAGGAATAGGTGACATTTCAGGTTGGAACACTTCTTCCCTGCAGATGCTTGTTTTGTACTGAAGATAAACAAAAAATGCTGGAGTAAAGGATTTGTGTATAGGAGCAGGGAGGTTCTACTGCAGTTGTACAGTGGTCTCCTGAGACCACACCAGGAGTATTGCGTACAATTTTGGTCTCCTAATCTGAGGAAAGACATTCTTGCCATAGAGGGAGTACAGAGAAGGTTCACCAGACTGATTCCTGGGATGTCAGGACTTTCATATGAAGAAAGACTGGATAGACTCGGCTTGTACTCGCTAGAATTTAGAAGATTGAGGGGGGATCTTATAGAAACTTACAAAATTCTTAAGGGGTTGAACAGGCTAGATGCAGGAAGATTGTTCCCGATGTTGGGGAAGTCCAGAACAAGGGGTCACAGTTTAAGGATAAGGGGGAAATCTTTTAGGACCGAGATGAGGAAAACATTTTTCACACAGAGAGTGGTGAATCTCTGGAATTCTCTGCCACAGAAGGTAGTTGAGGCCAGTTCATTGGCTATATTTAAGAGGGAGTTAGATGTGGCCTTTGTGGCTAAAGGGATCAGGGGGTATGGAGAGAAGGCAGGTACAGGATACTGAGTTGGATGATCAGCCATGATCATATTGAATGGCGGTGCAGGCTCGAAGGGCCGAATGGCCTACTCCTGCACCTATTTTCTATGTTTCTATGTTTCTATGTAACTCCGCTGGTCAGGCAGCATCTCTTGCAGATGCTGGATGAGAAGAAAGGTTCTGACCCGAAACGGCACCTATTCCTTTTCTCCAGAGATGCTGCCCGACCTGCTGAGTTACTCCAGTATTTTGCGTCTATCTACGATGGAAACAGGCCTATCGGCCCAACGAGTCCATTGATCACCCATTCACACTAGTTCAATGTATCTCATTTTCTCATCCACTCCCTACATTGTAGGTAAAGAGTTCTGTTCAAGGATTGCTAACATCCACCATGAAAAAGACTACATTTTTATCCAGGTTCAGATCATGAAATAATTCATTTGCATTGCCAAAGACTTAAAGCTCACAAATAATGTTATTGAAAGTTTAGTACCATTTTACCCTAAAGACATTTTCAGCACATAAAAACAATGCTCTATTATTTACATCTTATTAAGAAACCAGTCTTCAGTCACAATTTTCTATAATTAGACCTTGGTAGTAGTTCAATGCATTTGAAACCCAGAAGCAGTAAAAGTGTCAAACACGCAGTGCAGGAAATAAAAATTGATTTTATGTTCAGAAAAAAAAATCTAAACTACGATTATTTGTTCAGTAATTTTTAAATGGTTTCACCACAGTGCATTTCATCTTGAAGCACATTTAAAACTCATATTCTTATCTGTATTCATTGGTAACAACTGTACACTTTAAACTTCAAATTCCGCTTGAGAGTTATTTCCTTTGCATTGCACGGTAACAGGATTAAAATTGAGTTGTGCAGTTGGAGTCACATTTCCTGCTATGTCGGCGTGTAAAATATTTGAACGCATTTGAGGTTGTCTCCCACTAAATATAATCGCAGAACATCACCCACTTTATCACTTCCTATGAGAGAAGCAGACAAATTATGCTTTCCCTCTATCAGATATGCCCACTAGTTGTGATATGTGACCGCTGTGTGGCCTCTTAATCAGCAGGATAAGTAAAACAAACACAATCTATAATTAATATAGAATTATCTTTGTGTAGGAAGCAACTGCAGATGCTGGTTGACACCGAAGATAGACACAAAAGGCTGGAGTAACTCAACGGTTAGCATCTCTGGAGAAAAGGAATAGGTGACGTTTCAGGTCGAGAACCTTCTTCAGAATTATCATTATTAGTTCTAAAATTGAGTTAATTCAATGCCAATTGTTCAGTGTAGTGTCCAAAGAACCAGCACTGAGTTGGTTTCTGTCAAGTGCGTTCTATTTAAATAATCTACCTGTTTGAAGGGAATTGACTGTTACTGGAAGGTAATAGCTGAAAACCTGGCACTGCATTTTTGAATAATTTAAATCTTAAAATAAATATTTATATTTATATTAGACCAGCCTACCTCAAATGATTATCTGGAATTATTATATAATGTTCATAAGCAGGAATCTCTCCCATCCAGTCTAATCTTTTTTAATTGAAAAATAATCAACATTCCTAAAATTAGAATAGCTTCGGACATGAAATGCATGGGAAATGAACATTGTATATTACGTTCAGAATGGCCTCATTGTTTATTTGCAACCAGTAATATAATGTGACTGAATTACAAGAATTTGGCTCAAGTGTTAATCTGACAGCTACAAAGAGCTCCTTGCTGGCAGAATCACTTTCGCTATCATATTAGTTGCCTCCTCTATTAAAGCAACGTGGTCGATAATTGGAATGCTTTTATGTCTAGTGGTTCTGACGAGACTCTCTTTGGGTCACGTACGGACGGTCGCTCAACGCACAGCTGAACAGTCGCAAATAATTTAAGCTGTGAGCATATTGTTCTTTCTTGTATTATGGGACAAGGACAGTTCAAGGGAAGCCATAGCCTTCTCCTGACTACCTGCTGATGTGTGGTGAAATAGGATGGCTATGACACTGTGCGTTGCATACAATTAGATGTATTTTACACAGAAATGTCAGTCCAGAGGCAAGTTTCCACATGGCCGTTCTTTATGATCTTTATGTAAGATGAACTCGCAGATTGAAGTGGTGCAGCTGAACTTCCTGAGGATGGGAAAGCAGTCTGTAGCACATCCAAGCTACAGGTTTCTCATACACTGTGCCTCATGCTGGGTTTTTATAGCTCCTTTCAAAAAGCCTGTTTCAAAGAGGTTTGTGCTAGACTGGGCATGCAGTTTAGCTCTGCAGATATTGTCGCTACTGATTCAGTGGAATGCAATTAGGAAACCTAAATTAAGTGGTAATGGAGAACCAGCTCTCGAAACTGGGGTTGCCATGGCAACCACTGCTTACAATACAGCCTCCAGTAGTTTCTCACTTTATCTGCAAAATGCACAATTGAGCTTTGAAACAGCTCAGTGCGAAAAAGTGTACTCTATACAGATGTTTGGTCAGAGTTTTTCATCGTTTTTAAAAAAAACGCGAATCATCAAATATAATCTCCTTATTTCCACAATTATTTTAAATTGCCTAATTTTATAAAGCAGGGAAGGTGAGAAAAAAATCCTTTGGAATTGTTTTTTAACATCAGATACTGTAGCACAAAATAAAATTGCCACATTGGTCAGTTGTGAATGACCATGAATGCAGATCAGTTCCTTATCCACATAGTTCAAATATTGTTGTTTATTTTTCAGTTCCAGATTTTTTGGGGGGAAATAGTTTGTTCAATTTTAAATAAATTATTCTCAACCATTTATTGTTCAAATTTACTTACGAGCAGAACAGTAGATGATTTACCAAAACATGATGGAGATGCATTATTAAATATGTTTGATATTCCACGAGAATATGGCTTGTCTTACTTTAAGTTGTGTGGGCGTCTGTGTAAGTAACAGGGCCAACAAAGAAGGATTTACTTTAGACTTTAGAGATTCACCACAGAAACAGACACTTCAGCCCACCGAGTCTGCACTGACCAGCGATCACCACATACAGTAGCACTATTCTATGCACTGGGGACAATTTACAATAATTTTTAACAAAGGCAATTAAGCTACAAACCTGTATGTCTTTGGAGTGTGGGACGAAACCGGAGGACCCAAAGAAAACCCACACGGTCACAGGGCGAACGTACAAACTCCGTACAGAAAGCACCTCTAGTCAGGATTGAACCTGGGTCTCTGGCACTATAAGGAAGCAACTCTACCATTGCGCCACTGTGCCACCCTGTATGTTATATGTGGATTACATATAACATAGCTGTTACCTGGTATGCTTTACTAAATTATGGTCAAACAGAATGTTTGGCAGATAAATTGGTGGCAACTGGCTGTATTTTGTATTTTACATTGAAGAAGTTCTAAAAATAGGTCAATTGCACATATGAACAGAACATTGTCACCGTATTAAAGGTACACAAAATTGCTGGGGAAACTCAGCGGGTGCAGCAGCATCTATGGAGCGAAGGAAATAGGCGACGTTTCGGGCCGAAACCCTTCTTCATTGTCACCGTATTAAACAGGTTCAATACAATGGGCATATTTATCTTAAAT
Source organism: Amblyraja radiata (assembly GCF_010909765.2). Classification (NCBI taxonomy): domain Eukaryota; kingdom Metazoa; phylum Chordata; class Chondrichthyes; order Rajiformes; family Rajidae; genus Amblyraja; species Amblyraja radiata. Next base: position 41,961,386 of record NC_045961.1, read on the forward strand.
GGGATCATCTGGAAATGTTAATGGTAACTATTTAAGAATCTTATGCAGACCTGATTTTGCATAATAGCCATTAAAGGCACCCTTCAGAGGTCAATGTCGGAAGGACGCCAAATCTTTGAAAAGGTTAAGCAGCTCCTTTTATAATTGCTGCAAAAACAGTTCAAAATTTCAACAAAATCCTTGCAATATGTAATCATACTATATGACCCATACATTGTATGACTTTACAGTTACAGCGTGGAAACAGGCCCTTCAGCCCACCAAATATGCGCCGACCAGCAATCACCCCGTACACTAACACTATCCTATACACTTGCGTTATGGAGAGGGAGCATTGCTCCCTCTCCCTAATGGGAAAAAATGTGGTCATCAGGTGTGAGGTGCTCTTGGGGCTGTGGTACTTGGCGCAAGTGTGGCCTGTCCCTCCCTCCTATGCCACAGGGATCACCCGGGCCATCTTCCAATTCATCTGGGGGTCGAGGATGGACCGGGTGCGACGGGCCACAATGCACAAGTCGGCAGACACCGGGGGTAAAAGCATGTCCAACGTCGCCCTCACTCTTCGTGTGTGGCTGCATCAGGCAGAGCGTAGAGCCAAGGCACGTGGGCACCAAGTGTCACTACCTGCTGAGGTTCTACCTGTCCCCGGTGTTGCGAAGGATGGGCCTGGAGCAGCTGCCATGCAATGTGTCAGTCAGCTGGACATTGCCACACCATCTGTCATTCATGGAAAGGTTCTTCCGGACCAACACCTTTGATCACAAGTCCATCGGGCAGTGGTCAGCATGAACGACCTGCAGGCACTGCAGGGAAAGGACTCAATGGATCCAATGCCTCATCACCAGAACTCACCAACAAGCACCAAGACCTGGCTTGGCTGGCGGTGAGGGGAGCCCTCCCAGTCAAATCCATCCTACACCGTCGGAACCTCACTACCAGCGCATGCTGCCCTCGGGATGGCTGCTGTGGAGAGGAGACGGTTGCTCACCTCTTTGGAGAGTGTGGATTCGCAAAGAGGGTCTGGAGAGGTCTGCAAGGGTCCCTGTTACGGTTTATTCCGCACAACTGCATCACAGAGGACTCTGTGATTTACAGACTGTTCCCAGGAACTCATTCAGAGACGGACATCGAGTGCTGCTGGAAGGTCATCAACTCTGTTAAAGACGCTCTTTGGTCTGCCCGAGCGTTGTTGACCACCCAGCGGAGCGAGATGTCTGTCGGGGAATGTTGCCGACTGGCCCGCTGCAGACTGCAGGAGTACATGCTGAGGGATGCACTGAATCTCAGTGCAGCCAACGCCAAGGCTCGGAGGGGGAGGACCACAGTCTAGGGTCCTTCCGCTGCTGGACATGGGGGGCAGGGTGTGGTGGAGACGCCCCTCAAAATAAGGGAAGGGATTCCACGCCAGTCGGCCACATGAGTGTCAAGGGTGTGGGGTAAAATTGTGATTTGTGGAAACTGTATTGAATGTATGTATAGCCTCCGAGAATGTCGGATAGAGTTTTGTAAGGATCATGTATTGTATATATATATTACTCGAACAAAGTAAAAAATATATAAATAAATAAATAGATTAATAAAGGTTCTCCCAGGACGAGGCTATCCCATTACACTTTGGGTGTGCTGACGCCTGCGATGTCGCCAAATGCGGGATACTCGACAGCAAAATTTGTGGCAGTGGGGAACTGCGTTCGTGCTCTCCCCTGATTTAAAAATAAAAAATAGAGTTTATGCGCACAAACACCATTGAAGCTGGAGGATCACTGGTGTTGCGGTAGAGTTGCTGCCTTGCAGTGCCGCACACTCGGATTCCTTTCGGACGAACTATGTCTAGGTTCCTTCCGCTGCTGGACATGGGGGGCAGGATGTGGTGGAGACGCCCTTCAAAATATGGGAAGGGATTTCACGCCAGTGGGCCACATGAGTGGCAATGGTGTGTGGTAAAATTGTGATTTGGGGAAACTGTATTGCACATATGTATAGCCTCTGAGAATGCCGGATGGAGTTTTGTAAGGATCATGTATTGTATATATTTATTTCTTGAATAAAGTCTATTTTGAAATTAAAAAAATTAAATTGCGACAATTTACAATTTACAGAAGCTAATTAACCAAAAACCTGCACGTCTTTGAAATGCGGACGAAAACCAGAGCACGCGGAGAAAATCCACACAGTTCTAGGGAGAATGCACAAACTCCGTACAGACAGCACCTGTAGTCAGTCAAGATCAAACCTGTCTCTGGCTCCGTAAGGCAGCAACTCTGCCACTGTGCCACCCGTGCCATCCTAACTCACATTATATTTGCCATTAAATTGTTTAATATTCCATTGGAGATAGGAGAATATATTTCAAAAGTCACAACAGTCTGAGACGTGTCTCCTTTAACATTGCTAAAATAAATTTACCTGAATTTGTTGTAATATGACGGGCAATTCTAATTGCAACAATTTAAAATTCTGTTGAGCCATTTTATAGCTTTATAAAATCAACAAGCTTGTTAAAAGGTGAGACAATCATAATCTCCAGCACATTTATTGGACACCACAAACTTTTAACGAGAGACTAAAATTAGCCAAATATTGTTTCAATTTTGTTTATAGATTGATCCATGTAAACTATTTGGAAATCCAATATCCTTTAAAGGTTATATAATAGATGTTCTTTATGCCATTCAGGAATCTCAAAGAAAATTCTTTGTTGGTTCTGTTCAAAAACACTGTGAACTGTAATACAATGGCGGTACAATGACGCAGAGTGCCAAGAGACCCGGGATCGATCCTGAAATCGTGTGCTGCCTGTATGGAGTTTGTACGTTCTCCCTGTGACCGTGGGTTTTCTTGGGGTGTGCTGGTTTCCTTCCACATTCCAAAGACTTGCAGGTTTGTAAGTTAATTGGCTTCTGTAAATTGCCCCTAATGTGTAGGATGTGAAACTGGGATAACATGGAACTGGTGTACGGGTGATCATTGGTCGGCACAGACTTGGTGGGCCGAAGGGCCTGTTTCCACACTGTATCTCTAAACTAAACCTGTTGCAATGTCACATCAGTTCCTGATGCTAACTATTTTGTATAGAGTTATCCTTTCTTGTTGACAACACAATGTTTAGTGTAAGCCACAGTAAGTAGTAACAGTTGCCTGATCAGAAGAATAAGGGCACATTCAGAGCCATATGCCCACACTTTAGTGTTGTGTTTCAGTGCAGGACTGAGGTAGTGCAGTCAGGACTTGGAGATGCAGTCTCTTTAGAACTGTAGATTGGTAACAGTAAATGACATGTCATTTGACCCAATGAGCCTATACCAGCTCAAGATGAGCGACGTAAGATTTGATTTATGTCAAATTACAAGTTCCCATGGCGATACTCATGAAATGTAAGAGGCAAAGATAGATGGAATACTAAGATTAAAAAAACATAAGTGACATTGAAATGAATCCAGATAAGTTCCAGATTCAGGGACAGTTTCTTCACAGCTGTTATCAGAACCATCCTATCACCAACCCTATCACCAACTAGCAAGTCATAGCTATAATAGTCAAGTCATAATGATAGCTAGCTATCATTCAACAGTAGCAAGATGGATTCAACAGTGGCTGAATGGGAGATGCCAGAGAGTAATGGTGGATGGTTGTTTGTCAGGTTGGAGGCCAGTGACGAGTGGGGTGCCACAGGGATCTGTGTTGGGTCCACTGTTGTTTGTCATGTACATCAATGATCTGGACGATGGCGTGGTAAATTGGATTAGTAAGTATGCAGATGATACTAAGATAGGTGGGGTTGCGGGTAATGAAGTAGAGTTTCAAAGTCTACAGAGAGATTTATGCCAGTTGGAAGAGTGGGCTGAAAGATGGCAGATGGAGTTTAATGCTGATAAGTGTGAGGTGCTACATCTTGGCAGGACAAATCAAAATAGGACGTACATGGTAAATGGTAGGGAATTGAAGAATGTAGGTGAACAGAGGGATCTGGGAATAACTGTGCACAGTTCCCTGAAAGTGGAATCTCATGTAGATAGGGTGGTAAAGAAAGCTTTTGGTGTGCTGGCCTTTATAAATCAGAGCATTGAGTATAGAAGTTGGGATGTAATGTTAAAACTGTACAAGGCATTGGTGAGGCCAATTCTGGAGTATGGTGTACAATTTTGGTCGCCTAATTATAGGAAGGATGTCAACAAAATAGAGAGAGTACAGAGGAGATTTACTAGAATGTTGCCTGGGTTTCAGCAACTAAGTTACAGAGAAAGGTTGAACAAGTTAGGGCTTTATTCTTTGGAGCGCAGAAGGTTAAGGGGGGACTTGATAGAGGTTTTTAAAATGATGAGAGGGATAGACAGAGTTGACGTGGAAAAGCTTTTCCCACTGAGAGTAGGGAAGATTCAAACAAGGGGACATGACTTGAGAATTAAGGGACTGAAGTTTAGGGGTAACATGAGGGGGAACATCTTTACTCAGAGAGTGGTAGCTGTGTGGAATGAGCTTCCAGTGAAGGTGGTGGAGGCAGGTTCGTTTTTATCATTTAAAAATAAATTGGATAGTTATATGGATGGGAAAGGAATGGAGGGTTATGGTCTGAGCGCAGGTATATGGGACTAGGGGAGATTATGTGTTCGGCACGGACTAGAAGGGTCGAGATGGCCTGTTTCCGTGCTGTAATTGTTATATGGTTATATGGTTAACTAGAGAGTGGTCCTGACCTACCATCTAACTCATTGGAGACCCTCGGACTATCTTTAATCGGACTTCACTGGACTTTATCTTGCACTAAACGTTATTCCCTTCATCCCGTATCTGTACACTGTGGATAGCTTGATTGTAATTATGTAGTCATTCTGCAGACTGGATAGCATGCAACAAAAAGCTTTTCACTGTACCTCGGTACATGTGACAATATACTAAACTAAGAACAGATAGCAAGTAGGATACAATGTGTGAAAATGTGATATTATCCATTTTGGCAGGAAAAAACATAAAGGGGAAAAGATTATCTAAATGGTGAAGGATTATAGTGTGATGCAGAGAAATCAGTGCATCTTAGAGCTTGGTTCACCAAAACCTAGTGTCCTTGAACGATAACTAATACGGAAAGCCAACAGAATGCAATTGTTTATTATGAGTGGAATTGAATACAAAAGTAGTGAATTACCCTTCAGAGTTACAGAGAATTGGTGAGACCCCACTTGGAAGACAGTATGCAGTATTAATTTATAGGAAGGAAGGATGAGATGAGGATCTTCTCGGGGGTGAGGGCAGGGGTGAGTCTTTCAAGCTCGCTTCTTGAAAGGGCGGTGGAAGCAGAATCTTTGAGTTAATAAAGGCAGAGATAGGTAGATTCATTCCTTGTGAAGCAAGAGGGCGAATAGTTACCATGGGTAGCTGGGAATGTGAAGTTAAGCCCCTGTCCCACTTCGGAAACCTGAACGGAAACCTCTGGAGACTTTGCGCCCCACCCAAGGTTTCCGTGCGGTTCCCGGAGGTTGCAGGTGGTTGACGGAGGTTGCAGGTAGTGGAAGCAGGTAGGGAGACTGTAAAAAACCTCCGGGAATCTCCGGGAACGGCACGGAAACCTTGGGTGCAAAGTCTCCAGATGTTTCCGTTCAGGTTTCCTAAGTGGGACAGGGGCAAAAGGGTAACAATACCTAATGGCCGCCAACCAATTACACAGCAGAACAGGCCTGAGAGTGCTCCTCCTGCTCCTAATTCTTATGTTTGTATGTAATGTCTCCCTATGTTCCAGACAATATTTATCTCTTAACCAACACATTTTTTTGAAAAATGCTATTTTATGATTACTTTTCAATATTTGTAAAATTGTATTAGACACAAATTTTATTTTTTTATTTTATTAGATAAAATAAATGCTGCCACATTTACCTAATTAAACAATAGATATACTTCAGAAGAACTTTACTACTATAGAATGAGTTTCCCTTGTTCCAAATTCATTAATGTACCTTATATATGCATTATCCGTGCACAGGGACTGGCTTCAAAATACTAATGATGTCAGTTATATTAGATTAGCTATTGAAGGCGTAAATCAGTACTATTCCTGAGAATAGGTTTGTTCTCCAGTTGTGATATGATCCACTTACTTTAAGAAATAAACAATGGCTACTAATTACTAAAATGCTGCTGGCAAAAATAAGTGCCTTCCAATGTCCTCAATTACGAATCTTATGTTTGCAATCCAAGGTAAACAAAACCTCCACGGAAAGAATTTCACATATTGCATCAATATTTTGGAAAGTTTAGTGTGTTTCGTGGCACAGGAAGGACACTGGACAGCAAAATTAAATCTTATCTTAATTTTTTTGGATGGATAATGTTTCTTTAAAAAAAGAGATTAATGAAGGATTGATGTAAATGGCTGTTGCTGGTAAGCACAGACTCGATAGTCTGATGGCCTTTTCCTGTGCTGTATCTCTCTATTAATCCAGTTCAATGCTGATTATCACTTTGTATACACATGTTATGGATGCACCCAATACCTGACCATAAAATACTATTGCCCAAAGATATAGCAGTCATATTTCTTGGTGCTCAGAAATGGATATTCATGTCTTTATAACATGCCTCCCTTATAGCTTTGCAACCATTCAGTAACCAGGTAGAAAGCATTTTATGAGCGTGAAGCCAAATCAAAATAATTTTAGCCACGCTGTTTGGAAACATAGGAACAATCATGATCAAATTCACTTGGTATAACTTGGCTTCACATCATAAAGCAAAGTCTGAAATAAATTTATTGGCAACATTGTAACAAAAAACTTCTCGTAAACAAAATTGTTTTGGATCGGCTTATGTTAGATGATAGCTGGACCATATAGCGTTTAGATTAAATATGTGACTAATTAGTTCATATTCCCAGTGTATTCCCATAATCAGGGGTGGGCTATATCAAAGATAGACACAAAGTCCTGGAGTAACTCGGCGGGTCAGGCAGCGTCTCTGGAAAAAAAGGATGGGTGACGTTTCAGATCAGGACCCTTCTTCAATCTTTGGTATAAACCAGCATCAGCAGTTTACTGTTTCTACACTTGATGGGCTATATCATACAGGTCCTCCCATGTGCCTGAGAATGGGGACCACCAAGTCTAGTGGAGGTCTTACTCAGGCAAGCTATTGAATTGCTTTGTTTTTAAATACTTTTGGGTAAAACCTTCAATTTCATTCTTTAGAATGTTGATCACCTTTCATCCCAGTGCTTTTATTTATATTCATTATATTCATTGCTTTTAATAGCCCTCCACCTTTTTAAAAGGCTCTCTTTGATTAAAATGATAATGGATTTCATATAGGTTTAGCTCAGTTCATGTTCACAAGTTATAGGAGCAGAATTAGGCCATTTGGCCCATCAGGTCTATTCTGCCATTCAGTCATGGATGATCTACCTTTCCCTCTCAATTCCATTCTCCTGCCTTCTCCCCATAACCCCTTACACCTGTACTAATCAAGAAGTAGCAGGCTATATTTGAGTTAGAAAGTTCTGAATTAATATTTAAGTTGTGGAAAATGTAAAAACAGCTTCATTTTGTTTAGCACCTCTAAAATCAAAATCATCCCAGGCCAGTTTGCAGTATAAATTTTAAGCAAAATCGTACACCAAATGACAGAAAGGGCATTAAGGAAAGGTGATCTTAATAGATGCCTCAATCAAAAAGCTAGTTTTCTCAAGCAACTTAAAGTAGGAGAGAAGATATTGAAGGTAGAAAATGGTGGGCAAAAAATTACAGAGCTGATAGACAAATTGTAAAATGTTGAATATGCAAGAGCCTAGAGCTTTGTAGCTAAAGAGAGCTGAGCGGGTTGGTGGGCTGGAGGAGATTTCTGAGGAAGATAATCCATTGAAAACAACAGAGAATTTTAAAAGCGATACATTTGTGGCTTCGGACCAATGTACATCAGTGAGTGCCAGGTTCCTAGATGACTGGAAGGGTGAAAGTTAGGGTATAGATGGTGTGGTGCAGCTGGTGGAGCCACTACCTCTAAACTCCAGAGACCCAGGTTCAACTCTGACTTTAAGTTCTGTCTGTGCGGAGTTTGCATGTTCTCCCTGTGACCACAGAAAATTTCACACACATTCCAAAGATGTACAGGTTGGTAAGTAAATTGGCCACTGTACATGGACTCGAGTGTAGGTAAACAGTTGGATGTGGAGGGAGTTGGTGAGAATGTGTGGAGAATTTTTAAGATGTCATTAATGTAGGATTAATGTCAATGGATTGGTGATAGTTAACCATATAACCATATAACAATTACAGCACGGAAACAGGCCATCTCGGCCCTACAAGTCCGTGCCGAACAACTTTTTTCCCTTAGTCCCACCTGCCTGCACTCATACCATAACCCTCCATTCCCTTCTCATCCATATGCCTATCCAATTTATTTTTAAATGATACCAACGAACCTGCCGCCACCACTTCCACTGGAAGCTCATTCCACACCGCTACCACTCTCTGAGTAAAGAAGTTCCCCCTCATGTTACCCCTAAACATCTGTCCCTTAATTCTGAAGTCATGTCCTCTTGTTTGAATCTTCCCTATTCTCAAAGGGAAAAGCTTGATCACATCAACTCTGTCTATCCCTCTCATCATTTTAAAGACCTCTATCAAGTCCCCCCTTAACCTTCTGCGCTCCAGAGAATAAAGTTGAAGTGGACTTGGTGGTCTGAAGAGCTTATTTTCTTGTATCTCGACAGGACTTTCTCTAAGAACTTTAGATGAACTAGTTTAAAGGATGAAATGTGAAAAACCACTCTAAAGAAAACTGCAATAGCCAAACCTAAAGATGACAAAAGGTATCAGCTGGTAATCCATATACATAGGAAAGTGAGAATTTTAAACATCTTCTGTTCAATTTTCAACGGAGATCACAATTGGGGGGTGTAATCTATTAACATTGGAGGGTATCAGGTATGTATTGTTTGACATGTGCATGGGGCACATACCTGAAGAGATTGCTATGATCAACACGCCAACATACATTTTAACGAATAAAACTTGAAAAGGAAATGGAGAAGTCCATTACCCCTTTACCTTATGACCTTATGAAGGAAAATAAGTGGCATTAAAGTAGCACCATTCATGATCTCTCTTCCTCCCAAGGCACTTTACTACCAAGTAAGTACTTTTGAAATGTGTTCACTGGTATAATGCGTTATACCAAATGCATTACGTCAAATTGAACACTGTAACCCCCTCAAACCACAGTGACAGTAGTCAGATACATAGATACATAGAAAATAGGTGCAGGAGTAGGCCTTTCAGCCCTTCGAGCCAGCACCACCATTCAATGTGATCATGGCTGATCATCCACAATCAGTACCCCGTGCCTGCCTTCTCCCCATACTCCTTGATTCTGCTAGCCCTAAGAGGTCTATCTAACTCTCTTTTGAATGCAATAGCCAGTGAATCGGTCCGCATTGCCTTCTGAGGCAGAGAATTCCACAGATTCACCACTCTCTAGGTGAAAAAGTTTTTCCTCATCTCATTTCTAAATGGCCTACCCCTTATTTTTAAACTGTGGCCCCTGGTTCTGGACTCCCCCAACATCGGGAACATGTTTCCTGTATCTAGCTTGTCCAATCCAATTGTCCAATAATGTTATGTTTCGCATAGGAAACATATGATTCACATAGGAAGTTATTGGGTATATGGCAGAGAAACAGGCCATTTAGCCCAACCAGTTTTATTGATTTCTCCTAACAGTCTGAAGAAGGGTGTCAACCCGAAACGTCACCCATTTCTTCTCTCCAGAGATGCTGCCTGTCCCATTGAGTTACCAGCATTTTGTGTCAATCTACAGTTCTATCGATGGTTGTTGTTTAAAGATTTACTGAGTGTTTTACATTTCTCAGTAGGAATTATATTGATCTTTATAAACTCCAACTCTTTTCAAAGGACCACAGTAAATTTAATGAATGTGTTTAGGATTTTCCAAAGGCACAGCATGAGTCAAACAATTAAATCATAAGGTAACATTTATTCAGTAACATATTTATACCTCAAGAGTTCAAGTTCAAGAGAGTTTATTGTCATGTGTTCCTGATAAGACAATGACATTCTTGCTTTGCTTTAGCACACCAGAACATAGTAGGCATGAATACAGAACAGATCAGTGTTACCACATACCATTGTATAAATATATACACACATGAATAAATAAACTGATAAAGTGCAAATAAACAGATTATGGGCTCTTAATGTTCAGAGTTTTGTCCGAGCCGAGTTTAATGGCTGTGGGGAAGTAGCTATTCCTGAACCTGGTCGTGTAGTCTTCAGGCTCCTGTACCTTCTACCTGAAGGTAGTGGGGAGATGAGTGTATGGCCCGGATGGTGTGGGTCCTTGATGATACTGCCAGCCTTTTTGAGGCAGCAACTGTGATAGATCCCCTCGATGGAAGGGAGGTCAGAGCCGATAATAGACTGGGCAGGGTTTACTACTTTTTGTAGTCTTTTCCACTCCAGGGCGCTCAAGTTTCCAAACCAAGCCACGATGCAACCAGTCAGCATGCTCTGTACCTCGGTACACGTGAAATTAAACTAAACTACAAGAAATTGTTTTTTTAAATATGGACAATAACTAAGCTATGACTTTATGTTTTCTGTTCAACAGAACAATTGTCAAAATAAAGTTTTCCACATTTTAATCAGGAACTGCACAATTTGAGCACTATCTTTGTGAAACTTAGAGGGCACATTTGTATGCTACATGGGAGAACATATTAACAATGTGCTAATTAGTGCGATTTACATATTCTAATTAGGTTAATTACAAAATAGATTTTCCTCTATAACTCAAAAACAGTAAGGCCTATCCGCATGAAAGTTACAGAATATATTCATTATGTTAAGATGCAGCATATCAGTGCATGCTGCTCGTTAGACACACTTTATATATGCAAATTAAATTAATTACAAAGTACTGTTTCCCCAATAAGCCAAAAATGTTTGTCCTATATAAATGAAACTTGAAGGTTATAACCATGGTGCTATTAAATATAACATGAATTATGGTAATGTTGTCTAATTTCAATATTTCAGTTGATAATGCAATAATATTTCCTCTTCATTTCAAATAATGCAAATGCCAATTGCAAACGAAAAGTCCAGCAAAATCTGCGGTAGATTTTTTGCAGTCTTTGAATTAAAATGGAGATATCACCTAATATTAATTTGTATCAGTTTTGTAATATATTAGTAAGAATCGAGGACAAGAGAAAATAATGCTTCTGGCAACGTGTACTATAACTTTGCAGATTGCTGGAAGAATATTTAATATGGATGTTCACCACGCTGCTGAAAGCTGCCTGTTCTCCACATCCAAATAGTCAGGACTCTAGGAGGGAAGGTATTAAAGTTTGGTGGCAATGTAAGGCCGAGGTGGGGGGGGGGGGGGGGGGGGGGCAGCAAGATTACCTGGACCCTTAAATCGACAATGGAGATGTATCTATGAATTTGATGAATAATCTCAGATTGGGAAGATTGGTTTATCTGCTTTTAAAAGACAATTCCCTACTTATTGATCAGTCTGAAGAAGAGTTCTGTCCCAAAACGTGTTTTCCAGAGATGCTGCCTGACACCCTGAGTTAATCCAGCATTTTGAGTCTATCTATATAAACCAGCATATGCAGTTCCTTGGTATTACTTATTTATAGAGTTGGATTCAACATATTTCTGATCAATTTCTCCATTGATTTTAATCACTCGATTCACCCTTGCTACCTTTATTAACTCAGTTTTCGACAGAGGATGGGGAGTGATAAGTTAAGAGAAACTGGAGGAGTAGTTGATTTGTCTGTGCTACTTAAGTACCACTTTTTTACAAAGGTACATACAACTACCTTTATATACACTTCTCATACACTTTACGTGCATTTCTCAGCTACTGTAAGATGGCTTGAATATGTAGGGTCCCTGATAATGAGTTGCTACTGCCCTGCAATTTGCTTCCAGGGTTCATATACTTCTGCTGACAGAAGTAATAACCAGAATTGGTTACCTGTGACACATCTGGGATCATTGCTACTATAGGATGGATAAATACAATCCCAGAATGAGGAAGTTATTTTAGCTCTTTAAACCTGAAAGTCTAAAATCACTTCAAAGTAACTTATATAATTGAAGAAGGGTCTCGACCTGAAACATCGCCCATTCCTTCTCTCCATAGATGCTACCTCACCCACTGAGTTACTCCAGCATTTTTGTCTACCTTATATAATTGTTGTATCTTTTTTTAGTTTAGTTTAGTTTAGAGATACAGGGTGGAAATAGGCCCTTCGGCCCAACAAGTCTGTGCCGACCAGCGATCCCTGTTCCCTAGCACTATCCTACACATTAGGGACAATTTACAATTTTTACCAAAGCCAACTAACCTACAAACCTGCAAGTCTTTGGAATGTGGGAGGAAATCAGAGCACCCGGGGAAAACACATGCGGTTACGGGGAGAACATACAAACTCCATATGGACAGCACCCGTAGTCGATCAAACGCAGATCTCTGGCGCTGTGAGGCAGTAACTCTACCACTGTGCAACATGCTGTACTCTTGTACAAAACAATTCTGACACCCAGCGTTTGCCTGCAAGGGGAAACCCACAAGTTTAATAGATCTGTTGATGTTCATAAAATGTACGCTAAATATGCTGGACTTTGAGGAGAGACCTGAAAGAAATATTTAAAATTATGAGAGGCAAAGATAGGGTAGATAGTCAGAAACTTTTTCCCAGGATGGAAATATCAACTACTTGAGAGCATAGCTTTAAAGTGAGAGGGGCAAAGTTTAAAGGAAATGCGCGGGGCAATTGTTCACACAGAGATTGAAACCCACTGTCGGGGTGGTGGTGGAGGCAGGTGTAATAGTGGTGTCTGATGCAAGATGGGGAAGCGAGAGGGTCACAGTTCTCAGTCTGAGCTGTGAAAAACACTGAACACATGTCTACTAAATTGTGAGTGGTTTTACTGACCTGTCAGTGCCCTTAATGTGGTTTGAAAATATAGCTTGGAAATGCTAAAGCTGTGTTGCCTTTGGTTTGCAAATACTAAAGCTGTGTTGCCTTTGGTTTGCAAATGCTAAAGCTGTGTTGCCTTTGGTTTGGAAATGCTGAAGCGGTGTTGCCAAATTTAAGTTGCCTTGCCTAATTAAAGTTGCCTTGCCTAATTAAAGTTGCCTTGCCTAATTAAAGTTGCCTTGCCTAATTAAAGTTGCCTTGCCTAATTAAAGTTGCCTTGCCTAATTAAAGTTGCCTTGTCTAATTAAAGTTGCCTTGCCTTCTATATAATTAAAAGTCTAATCTTGACCACTTCCTGTTTGCGCTTTATATTGAGTTTAGAAAAAACGCTACCACGTATGGCTGTGATTTTTTTTGGCCATCCTACTCAGAGTCCCCTCTGTTCATCAGATGCCAAGGGTTTTTCCCATCGATGAAAAATAAAAGAGTTATCAATGTTTAAAAAATGTTGGGATTCTCTCTCCTGTCATCACGCCATGAAGGCCATGCCCCTTCTGGTGGGAGGGGGGGAGGGACTATAAATGCAGAAGTGTGGGCGTGGCTCAGTCTCTGCAAGATGGAGGAGGGAGTGGTCACAACTCGCTGTCTTTAGTGGCCTTACACCCTGCTTGAAATGGTATGAAACTGCACTTGAATTTGGTAGCCTTGCGCCCTGCTTGAAGTGGTAAGAAACTGCACTTCAATTTGGTGGCCTTGCACCTTGCTTGAAATGGAATTTCAAGGATTAGACATGAGTCAACTGCCAGCCCTCTCCTCCATCTTGCAGAGACTGAGCCACGCCCACACTTCTGCATGAGTGAGTGAGTGAGCTGCCAGCACAACAGGCTTGAGTGACTGAGCCGCCAGCCCAAGAATCCAGTTGCCCCACAATGTCCATACTAGCCCTCTGGAAACTAGTCCCTTCAGCCCACAACACCATACTAGCACTCCAGAAAGGCCCCTCCCCACACACTGTCCACCAATATTGGACACCAACAGTGTCTCCACTCATTCCCCCCCCCCTCCCCCCCCCTCCCCCCCCCTTCTCTCCTCCTCTCTCTCCTTCTCTGCCCATCTCTCCCCCTCTCTCCCCTTCTCTCCTCTTCTCTCCCCTTCTCTCTCCTTCTCTGCCCCTTCTCTGCCCCTTCTCTGCCCCTTCTTTGCCCCTTTTCTGCCCCTTTTCTGCCCCTTTTCTGCCCCTTTTCTGCCCCTTTTCTGCCCCTTTTCTGCCCCCCCCCACCCCACCTCTCCGCGCTCTCTAAAGGACTTAACGTACACTGTGCAGCCATCTTTCCTTCCTCTTCATCGTGGGTGTGAATTTCAGACAGCGCGCCCCTGCTTTCCCTGGCCCCCGCCTTTGCGATGTGTGTGTGTGTGACGGTAGGTCGATCCAACTCGCAGTTTCAACATGGGCGGTCGATCCAGCTCGAGGTTTTCCAGGCAAGTGCCCTCGAAGTTCGAAGACACTCTTTTTAACTCACGAAGAATGTTGCCGCAGTGGGACAGCCCCTTAAGAGACTTTTGGATAGGCAGTGGATACACAGGGAATGGAAGGATATGGATTACGTGCAGGCAGATAAGATTTGGTCTTGGCATTGCGTTCGGCAAGACATTTTCGGAGAGGGGCATGATCCATGTTCTTTGTACATTTCAATTACCTAAATTCATCTTAAGAGTTTTGTGTGAACATTAAAGAATAGTTGGAGTTCAGACATCAGCATCAGACCTGGGGGCTAAGAGTTAGAGTTAAAGACAAAACAGGGCTTGGCTTTGCACCCTCTCTCTAATATTCTAAGATTCTAAGGGGAGTAAGAGGTGACCGTGGCTGACAAGGGAAGTCAAGGACAATATAAAAATAAAAGAGAAGACGTATAACAAAGCAAAGATGAGCGGGAAGCCAGAGGATTGGGAAACTTTTAAAGACAACAGAAGATACTTAAAAGGTAATATGTGGAGAAAAGATGTAAGAAGGTAAGCTAGCCAAGAATATAAAGGAGGATAATAAAAGCTTCTTTAGATATGTGAAAAGGAAAATATTAGTTAAGTCAAATGTGGGTCCATTGAAAACAGAAATAGGTGAATTTCTTATGGGGAACAAGGAAATGGCAAACAGGTACTTTGGTTCTGTCTTCACTAAGGAAGACACAAACAATCTCCCAGATGTACTAGGGGACAGAGGACCTAAGGGTGATGGAGGAACTGAAGGAAATTCACATTAGTCAGGAAATGGTGTCGGGTAGACTGATGGGACTGAAGGCTGATAAATCCCCAGGGCCTGATGTTTTGCATCCCAGGGTACTCAAGGAGGTGACTCTAGAAATTGCGGGCGCATTGGTGATCATTTTCCAATGTTCTATAGATTCTGGATCAGTTCCTGTGGATTGGAGGGTAGCTAATATTATCCCACTTTTCAAGAAAGGAGGAAGAGAGGAAGCAGGGAATTATAGACCAGTTAGCCTGACATCAGCGGTGGGGAAGATGCTGGAGTTGATTGTCAAAGATGTAATAACGACGCATTTGGATAGCATCACAGGATCGGTCTGAGCATGGATTTACGAAGGAGAAATCATGCTTCACAAATCTTCTGGGATTTTTTGCAGATGTAACAAGTAAAATGGACAAGGGAGAGCCAGTGGATGTAGTTCAGAAAGCCTTTGATAAGATCCCACACAAGAAATTAGTGGGCAAAATTAGAGTACATGGTATTGTGGATAGGGTATTGACACTGATAGAAAATTGGTTGGCAGACAGGAAACAAAGAGTAGGGATTAACGGGTCCCTTTCAGAATGGCAGGCAGTGATTAGTAGGGTGCCGCAAGGCTCGGTGCTGGGACCACAGCAATTTACAATATACAATAATGATTTAGATGAAGGAATTAAAAGTAACATTGGCAAATTTGCAGATGACACAAAGCCGGATGGAAGTGTGAACTGTGAAGAGGATGCTATGAGGATGCAGGATGATTTGGGCAGGTTAGGTTAGTGGGCAGATGCATGGCAGATGCAGTTTAATGTAGATAAATGTGAGGGTATCCACTTTGGAGGCAAGAACGGAAAGGCAGATTATTAGCTGAATGGTGTCAGGTTAGGAAAAGGGGAAGTACAACAAGAGGTTTAAGAAAGAACTGCAGATGCTGGAAAATCGAAGGTAGACAAAAGTGCTGGAGAAACTCAGCGGGTGCAGCAGCATCTATGGAGCGAAGGAAATGGGCAACGTTTCAGGCCGAAACCATTCTTCAGCCACAACAAGACCTGGGTGTCCTTGTACATCAGTCACTGAAAGTAAGCATGCAGGTACAACAGACAGCTAATGGTAGAAAGCTAATGGTATGTTGGCCTTCATAATGAAAGGAGTTGAGTATAGGAGCAAAGAGGTCCTTCTGCAGTTGTATAGGGCCCTGTTGAGACCACACCCAGAGTAATGTGTGCAGTTTTGGTCTCCTAATTTGAGGAAGGATATTCTTGCTATTGAGGGAGTGCAGCATAGGTTCACGAGGTTAATTCCCGGGTTGGCGGGACTGTCATATAATGAAAGAATGGAGCGATTGGGCTTGTATTCACTGAAATTTAGAAGAATGAGAGGGGATCTTATACAAACAAATAAAATTATTAAGGGATTGGACAAGCTAGATGCAGGAAACATGTTCCCGATGTTGGGGGAGTCCAGAACCAGGGGCCACAGTTTAAGAATAAGGGGTAGGCCATTTAGAGATCAGGAAAAAAATCTTCACACAGAGAGTTGTGAATTTGTGGAATCTACTGCCTCAGAAGGCAGTGGAGGCTGATTCACTGGATGCATTCAAAAGAGAGTTAGAAAGAGCTCTTACGGCTAGCGGATTCAAGGGGTATGGGGAGAAGGCAGGAACGGGGTGCTGATTGTGGATGATCAGCCATGATCATATTGAATGGCGGTGCTGGCTCGTAGGGCCGAATGGCCTCCTCCTACACCTATTGTCTATGTATCTATGTATCTAACATTGCATGTTGCAGCAAGGTTTTACCACATATGCTGAAAAGTAAAGCTACCCGGTGAATTATCTGTACTCAGATAATCTGACCCTAAAGGTAGAATTGCCATCTTCACTCCTTTATACCTTTCAGACTGACACTGAAGCAGGGCAAACAGACTCAGGGGTTTGTTAGATCATACAGAGGTGGGGTGTGTGCAAACCAAAGGAGCAGAGGCTGTGATGTTACATGTTTGCATTAAAAGTATACAATAAGAGAAAGATAGATTGTTGGTAATGGTATACATCCAGCCATTATAGACTGTACTTTAAATCAATGCTTTATTCATGTTATGTATGGCAACATTTTGGGTTTCAGTCAAATTTCTTCCAGGCTTTCAAAAACCAAAACGTTTCAGCACAGCGCTGCCTGTGTCTGTTGACTTTACACCACAGTTGATGATGGCCTAGTATTTCAAGATAATTTTCCTTGGTGGTCTTCTAAACATCATATAACCACTGCCTGGTCATGTGACGGATTCTTCAGTTAGTGGAGGTCTTTGGACAAACAAAGTCATCCTGGGACTGGGTTTGGCGGAGGATACATTCCCGTTTACTTTGGCAATGAATTATGGTTCGATGTTTGCGACATTTGCCCCATTTGTCTTTGAAATCACAATTGTATACATGTGATTGATGTCCCTGGAATAGCAGGTGAATTATGAAAAGATTGGTTCGTGATTTGTTCAATGTATATTTTATAGACCTCAATCTGCCTATATTTCAGCATAGTTAGTTGTTATGGTTTAATAGTTGTGCATGTTAAGGGGTGAGAATGATTTAGTTTAGTTTAGAGATACAGCATGGAAACAGGCCTTTCGGCCCACCGAGTCCGCACTGGCCAACAATCACCCACATGCTAGGTAAGTTTTAGTTTAGTTCTCGGATACAGTGCGGAAACAGACCCTTCGGCCCACCGCGTCTGCGCCGACCAGCGATCCATGCACTGTCCTACAACACCAGGGACAAATTACAATTGTACCAAAGCCAATTAACCTAACACACACAAGGGACAATTTACAGAAGCCAATTAACCTACAAACCTGCATGTCCTTGGAATGTGGGAGCATACTGAGTAAACCCATGTGGTCACAGGGAGACTCGGTACAAACAGCACCTGTAGTCAGGATTGAACCCGGGTCTCTGGGGCTGTCGGGCACATGCAGAACTCTACTGCTGCGCCACTCAACTGCCTGTTTAAAAGATTGAATCATGTGGTTGAACTCCCTGTAGTAGTGTACCTGGACTTTCAGAAAGCATGTTTGTCTTTGAACCAAAGACAAACATTAGGCAGACGATGACTGAGCATTGTCCCAGTTGTAGGGAATGTGCACAAAAACAAAATCCAATTTAGGATTCCAGAATACAATACTTAGACAAAATCCTTGCTGCAAATAAACCATGAAGAACAGTAATCCATCCCTACACACTGACGGGTGCAAAGTTGAGCTCTGAATTTAAAAGTCGATTTCTCCTTACTTTGCAAAATCCACCAACGTGGTGACAATGCACCACTGCACCACAGTTCACTTTTGTCCACAGCTTATAATCTATACTCGAGTGGAATAACTGAGGCTGTTCACAAAACATTAGCCACAGATGCATGAGAAGCAAACCCCGAGGATCCAGTACAAGATGGCACCAGCAAGTGACGAATCTTTGCATGCTGGTCCCCAGAGGAGGATCTACAACCATTCAATCCTACTCGTTTCCACTTGCAAATCTAGCTCTGTATCTTGCATTTTGCGCTACATATTTTACTGGAGGCATGGCATTCATCTGGTATCAATAATTTCTTTACATGCATAGACCAGAACAATACTCGTAGTTAGGATTGAACCCGGGTCTCTGGCACTGTGAGGCAGCAACTGTGCTGGTGTGACCCTGTGCCCCTTCTAATAAGGTAGATAGCAGGTCAGGACCACACAGCTGACGAGAGAACCGTTCAGTTGGAACTGGTAGAAAAGAACTGCAGATGCTGCTGGGTTTCAAGAAGGGATCTGATCTGAAACAATAGACAATAGACAATAGACAATAGGTGCAGGAGTGGGCCATTCGGTCCTTCGAGCCAGCACCACCATTCAATGATCTTTAAGAGCCCTACCTAGCTCTCTCTTGAAAGGATCCAGAGGACCAGCATCCACCGCCCTCTGAGGCAGAGAATTCCACAGACTCACAACTCTCTGTGTGAAGAAGTGTTTCCTCGTCTCCGTTCTAAATGGCTTACCCCTTATTCATAAACTATGGCCCCTGGTTCTGGACTCCCCCAACATCGGGAACATGTTTCCTGCCTCTAGTGTGTCCAAACCCTTAATAATGTTATATGTTTCAATATGATTCCTTCTCATCCTTCTAAACTCCAGAGTATACAAGCCCAGCCGCTCCATTCTCTCAGCACATGACAGTCCTGCCATCCCGGAAATTAACCTTGTAAACCTACGCTGCACTCCCTCAATAGCAAGAATGTCCTTCCTCAAATTAGGGGACCAAAACTGCACACAATACTCCAGGTGTGGTCTCACTAGGGCCCTATACAACTGCAGAACGACCTATTTGGTCCTACCTCAACTCCTCTCATTATGAAGGCCAACATACCATTCGCTTTCTTCACTGCCTGCTGTATCTGCACGCTTACTTTCATTGACTGATGAACAACCCAGAACCCGTTGTACTTCCCCATTTCGCAATTTGACACCATTTAGATAATAATCTGCCTTCCTGTTTTTGCTGCCAAAGTGGATAACCTCACATTTAACCACATTAAACTGCATCTGCCATGCATCTGCCCACTCACCCAACCTGTCCAAGACACCCTGCATTCTCATAGCATCCTCCTCACAGTTCACACTGCCACCCAGCTTTGTGTCATCTGCAAATTTGTTAGTTACTTTAAATCCTTTCATCTAAAACTAAATCATTAATGTATATTGCAAATAGCTGCAGTCCCAGCACCGAGCCTTGCGGTACCCCACTAGTCACTACCTGCCATTCTGAAAGGGACCCGTTAATCCCTACTCACAAACGACTCACAAAGAAATCATCTCTCACAGTCCACCATGAAGCTTACAAACTCCACCTCACTGCCTACAAAGATGCCCTCATTGCGGCAAAATCTGCCTACCTCTCCTCCATATTCACCGACCCCTGCCATAACCACAGAACCCTCTTCTCCACAGTGGGCAACCTCCTCAAGCCTCGAGCCAACACTCTCCCTACCTCTACTCCGGATCTCTGCAACTCATTCCTCCACTTTTTCGCTGACAAAATCAGCACCATCTATCAATCTTTATCCCCTGTACCCGACTCCCCAGCATCTACTCCACCACCTACCAAGGCCCCACCTTTCAACATCTCCACTGACCTCCTTACCCCTCCTCCACACTGCATCCTCTCCCAGTTTGACCTGGTCACCCCTACTGAAATCTCCAAACTCATTAGCTCTTCCAAACCCACTACTTGCTCCCTCGACCCTCTCCCCACTCCCCTGCTGAAGTCCTGCCTCCTCGTTCTCTGCCCCTACCTCATTAATCTCTTCAACTCCTCATTGTCCCCTCTGCTTTCAAAACTGCTGCTGTCACACCAATCTTAAAGAAACCTGGTCTTGATCCCTCCTCTCTCATTAATTATCGCCCAATCTCAAACCTCCCCTTACTTTCAAAAACCCTGGAGCGTATCGTCGCGTCACAACTTCATTCCCACCTCCTTGCGTATAACCTACTCGAACCCCTCCAATCTGGATTTCGCCCCCTCCATAGCACAGAAACTGCTCTCCTCAAAGTCCTCAACGACCTCCTCACCTCTGCTGACACTGGTTCCCTCAACATCCTCATCCTCCTTGACCTGAGCGCAGCCTTCGATACCGTGAACCATAACATCCTGCTCACCAGACTGAAAGACCTCGGCATTGAAGGTTCTGCACTCAGCTGGCTCCGTTCTTACCTTTCCAACCGATCCCACTTCATCTCTCTCCATAACCACACCTCTGCTACAGCCACTGTCACTCAAGGCGTTCCCCAAGGCTCTGTTCTCGGTCCCCTCCTCTTCATCATCTACATCCTCCCCCTTGGTCATATACTCCGTCACTTCAAACTGGACTTCCATTGCTATGCTGATGACACCCAGATCTATCTCAGCACCAAGTCCCCCCCACCACCTCTCCCATATCAACTCCTGCCTGTCAGTCATCAAATCTTGGATGCAACTCAACTTCCTTAAATTAAACAGTAACAAAACAGAATTTCTCCTCATTGGCTCCAAATCAACACTTACCAAAATTAACAACCCCACTCTCACTATTGACGGCACCACTGTCTCCCCATCTCCTCAGGCCCGCAACCTTGGCGTGATCTTTGACTCAACCATCCCCCTTGAGCCTCACATCCGCCATGTTGTCAAACATCATTTTTTCACCTCCGCAACATTGCCAAAATCAGACCCTCCCTCACACCCCCCGCTGCTGAAAGACTCATCCATGCCTTCATCTCCTCCCGACTGGACTACTGTAACTCTCTTCTCTTTGGCATTAATTCCAGCAACATCAATCGACTCCAACTGGTCCAGAATGCAGCCGCCCGACTCATTACCCATACCAAATCCTGGCACCACATCACCCCAGTCCTCAAAGAACTTCACTGGCTTCCCATTTCCCACCGGATCATCTACAAAATCCTGGTCCTCACCTACAAAGCCTTCAACCACTTGGCCCCCCCTTATCTCACTGACTTCCTTTCCCCCTACCAACCCTCACGGTCCCTCAGATCCATTTCAGCCGGTCTCCTCTCCATTCTGAAATCCAACCTCTGCACTTTTGGAGACAGAACCTTCTCCAGGGCAGCTCCCAGGCTCCGGAACTCCCTCCCACAATTGATCCGAACTTCTGAGTCCCTCACCATCTTCCAGTCCCGCCTCAAGACCCATCTCTTCACCTCTGCTTACCCTTAGTCCCATGTCCCCCTCCCCTTTGCATCTCTGTCTTACTGCTCTATTTTGTTTTGTTCTTGACTCACCATGTAAAGCGACTTTGAGTCCTTGAAAAGCGCTATACAAATAAAATGTACTATTATTATTATTACTCTTTGATTCCTGTCTGCCAACCTATTTTCTATCCATGTCAGCACTCTACCCCCAATACCACGTGCCCTAATTATCAAATGCTTTCTGAAAGTCCAGGTACACTACATCCACTGGCTCTCCCTTGTCCATTTCCCTAGTTACATCCTCAATAAATTCCAGAAGATTAGGCAAGCATGATTTCCCCTTCGTAAATCCATGCTGACTAGGTCCGATCCTGTTACTGCTATCCAAATGTGCCACAATTTCATCTTTTATAATTGACTCCAGCATCTTCCCCACCACTGATGTCAGGCTAACTGGTCTATAATTCCATGTTTTCTCTCTCCCGCATTTCTTGAAAAGTGGGATAACATTAGCTACCCTACAATCCACAGGAACTGATCCTGAATCTATAGAACATTGGAAAATTATCACCAATGCATCCACGATTTCTAGAGCCACTTTCTTAAGTACCTCTGGATGCAGACCATCAGGCCCTGGGGATGTATCAGCCTTCCGTCCCATCAGTCTACCCAACACCATTTCCTGCCTAATGTGGATCTCCTTCAGTTCCTCCGTCAACCCAATTCCTCTGGCCACTACTATATCAGGAAGATTGTTTGTGTCCTCCTTAGTGAAGACGGATCCAAAGTACCTGTTCTACTCATCTGCCATTTCCTTGTTCCCCATAATAAATTCACCTTTTTCAGTCTTCAAGGGTCCAACTTTGGTCTTAACTAATTTTTTCCTCTTCAGATACCAAAATAAGCTTTTACTATCCTGCTTTATATTCTTGGCTAGCTTACCTTCGTACCTCATCTTTTCTTCCCATATTGCCTTTTTAGTTAGCTTTTGTTGCTCCTTTAACATTACCCAATCCTCTTGCTTCCTGCTCATCTTTGCTACATTGTACTTCTCTTTTATTTTTATACTGTTCCTGACTTCCCTTGTCAGCCACGGTCATCCCTTACTCCCCTTGGAATCTTTCTTCCTCTTTGGAATGAACTGATCCTGCACCTTCTGTATTATTCCCAGAAATACCTGCCATTGTTGTTCCACTGTCATCCCTGCTAGGGTATCTTTCCAGTCAACTTTGGCCAGCTCCTCCCTCATGGCTCCATAGTCCCCTTTATTCAACGGTAACACTGACACCTCTGATTTAACCTTCTCCCTCTTCAATTCTAGATTAAACTTGACCATATTATGGTCACTACCTCCTTAGGGCTCCCTAACCTCAAGTTCCTTTATCAAATCCGATTCATTACATAACACTAAATCCAGAATTGCCTTCTCCCTGGTAGGCTCCAATACAAGCTGCTCTAAGAATCCATCATAGAGACACTCCATAAACTCACTTTCTTGGGGTCCAGTACCAATCTGATTTTCCCCAGTCCACCTGCATGTTGAAATCTCCCACAACAATCAAAGCATTACCTTTACTTGCATTAATTTTAACTCTTGATTCAACTTGCACCCAATATACAGGCTACTGTTTGGGGGCCTGTAGATAACTCCAATTAGGGTATTTTTACACTTACAATTCCTTAATTCTATCCATACTGAAACCTGTTCTTTTACTCTAAGAACTGTGGGTGCTGGTTGTCTTCTGCACTCAAGCCTGTGTATGAAATAACAGTTGGCAGTAATGATGGCCAAAACTGTCGCCATTATCATGACAATGCAATTGATCCATTTAGATCACGACAATTAATTCTGCTGAAATGCAAGCAGAATAATTGCCATTGTATTTATGTATAATATTGCCTGATTCGATTGGATAGCAGCACAATAAAACTTTTCTTTGTACCTCAGTGCATGTGACAATAATAAACCTGGTTTAGCTTAGTTTAGTTAAGTTTATTATTGTCACCTGTACCAAGGTACAGTTTTGTTGCATGCTCTCCAGTCAAAGAAAAGTCAATACATTAATACAATCAAGCTGTCCACAGTGCACAGATAAAGGATAAAGGTGCAACATTTAGTGCAAGCTATAACATTGTAGTTCAATAAAGTCTGATTAATGATAGTTCCAAGATATTTACTTTGCTTTAGAGATGCAGCATGGAAACAGGCCCCTCGGCCCTCTGAGTCTGCAGTGACCAGTGATCACCCCGTACTCTAACTGTCCTACACAAGGGACAAATTACAATTTACAGAATCCAATTAACCTACACGTTTTTGGATTGTAGGAGGAAACCAGAGCACCAGAGAAACATACAAGGTCACAGGGAGGATGTACAAACTCTACACAGACACTACCTGTAGTTAAGATCGAACCCGGGTCTCCAGTGCTATGAGGCAGCAACCCTACCACTATGCCCCTTCTAATGAGGTAGATGGGAGGTCAGGACCACACAGCTGATGAGAGTACCATTCAGTTGCCTGATAACAGCTGGGAAAACACTATCCCTGAATCTGGAGGTATGTGTTTTCAAACTTATGTTCCTTCTGTCTGATGGGGGAGAGGAGACGAGGGAGTTATCTAAGCCAAAAACCTAAACCTATCCAACTCATGAAGTCTCCTTTGGAGTAAAATTGGCAAAAAGGAAGACCTTAAGATCCTTCTCAGAAAGGAAAATATGCAGAAGAGGATCACTATTACTGCTACTAGTAGAAGTAAATGATTGTTGAATATATAAGTGGCACAGTGGCACATCTAGTAGAAATGCTGCCCGACAGCACCAGAGATCCAGGTTCTATCCTGACCTTGGTTGCTGTTTTTCTGGAGTTTGCACATTCTCCCTGTGACAGAGTGGGTTTCCTCTGGGTGCTCCGGTTTCCTCCCACATCACAAAGACATCCAAACTTGATGTATGCAAGAGGCTATAACGATTGATAAGAGTAAATCTGCAGGCTCTGATTGTCTTGAGGTCTCAAGTCCATATCTTGGGGTCCAAGCCCATAGTTCCCTGAAAGTGTCAACACAGATGTGCAGAGATAGAGTTGCTGCCTTACAGCCCAGCCCCAGAGACCCTGGTTCAATCCTGACCTCAGGTGCTGTCTGTACGGAGTTTGTACGTTCTCCCTGTGACTGCGTGGGTTTTCTCTACATTCCCTCTACATTCCAAAGACATGCAGGTTTGTAGGTTAATTGGCCTCTGCAAATCGTCTGCAGTGTTTAGGACAGAACTAGTGTACGGGTGATCGCTGGGTGGCATTGACTCGGTCTACCCAAGGGCCTGTTCCATACTGTATCTCTAAACCAATCTAAACTAAACCAAACTAAACTAAAGTAAACCAAACTCAACTAAACTAAACCAAGCATGTGGTTTGTAGGTTAATTAGATTTTGTAAATTACCCCCAGTGTGTAGGGAGTGGTTGAGAAAGTGGGATAACATAGAACTAGAGAGACAGATGTTTAGTGTGTACACAGTGGAACGAAGGGCCTGTTTCCATCTGTATCTCTTTAATCTTCAAAAATATTGTTATAGGCCTCAATCTGCTTACATTTCAGCGGAATTAATTGTTATGAATTAAATGGATCAATTGTACTAGCATGATAATGGGGACAATTCTGGGCCATCATTACGGGTAACTATCATTTCCTACACAGGCTTCATTGGAGAAGTCAAACAGCACACACTGTTCGGGTCTATGAATGTAAAGAAAAATGCGGCATGGTAGCGCAGCGGTAGAATTGCTGCCTTACAGTGCCAGAGACCCAGGTTTGATCCTAACTATGGGCGCTGACTGTACGGAGTTTGTATTTTCTCCCGTGACCGCGGGGATTTTCTCTGGGTTTTCTCGCACGCTCCAAAGACGTACAGGTTTGTAGGCTAACTGGCATTGGTAAAAAGTTGCACAATGTCCTTAGTGTGCAGGATAGTGCTCGTATGCACAGGGATTGCTGGTCGGACTCGATGGGCAGAAAGGCCCTGTTTCCTCGATGTGTCTCTCTAAACTCTATAAACCCTAAATAATCGGTACCAGATGACTGCCAGAGTTTGTGGAATCTCATGGACATTGGATTTTGCTTGGGAGGAAGCCAGTGTGGAATGTAAGCTTAAAGAAACTTGACAAGTTTCCATGAAACATCTTCAAACTGCCATTATATCATTGGCATCCTTTTCATAAATCACTTCTCTTTTTTCTGGCCATTTATCTTGGCATTTTTTGGAAGTTTTGTCTTCAGAACCGTTAAATGCATCAATCAATTTGACTTGGAACTGTCGAGCAATTGAACGCTAAATTGAAATGAACTTTCATTGTATCAAAGTCTCTTGTGCAGTTAGCTGTGATGATGTAAACATGATTGCACTCTCTATTGTGACAAGATCCTCTTGAAAGATCCTCTTGTTACAAATTATGTTGAGGCAGAAATTTTGTTTAAATTTCCCAGTGACCTTAGACGAATTAAGATGTGAATACTTAAAACTGTATCTTCTTCATGTTGGCAAAAAGGAAGAAAAGAAATGGAATGAACAAGAGAGATAGAGGCATAGTCATACAGCATGGAATCAGGCCCTTCGGCCCAACTTGTCCACACTGACTAACATGCCCCTCTAGAGGCCCATATCCCTCTAGACCTATCCTATCCATATAACTGTCTAAATGTTTCTTAAATGGTGCGATAGTACCTTAAACGTGTGATAAAAAAGGAGGGCAGTAATAACACATTGAAATACCTTAATGATCTAATTACTATTGAGCATAAAGGCTAATAGCAAAATTATCTTTTGTGTATGATGTAAGGAGTCACTTACATGGAGAAAGTTCCATTTTAAGTTTATTTGCCTTCATTAAATTGATTGAAAGATACATAGAAACATAGAAACATAGAAAATAGGTGCAGGAGGAGGCCATTCCGCCCTTCGAGCCAGCACCGCCATTCATTGTGATCATGGCTGATCGTCCCCTATCAATAACCCATGCCTGCCTTCTCCCCATATCCCTTGACTCCACTAGCCCCTAGAGCTCTATCTAACTCTCTCTTAAATCCATCCAGTGATTTGGCCTCCACTGACATTTGGCCCTCTTTGACATTTCCACCCTGGGGAAAAAGGTTTTGACTGTCTACAATATTGAAGCCATTTTGTCTGTGGCTTGATAGAAACAGGATGGAAACAGGATACAGCTTGGAAAGAGGCCCTTCAACACAACAAATCCACGCCGACAATTGATCACCTGTTTACACTAGTTTAGGCTAGTTTAAAGGTACAGTGACCCACCACACCCACCCCCACCCTCCCCACACCCTCACCCACCTCCACACAGCAATGATTAGGAGTTGGGCGAGCTAGCTGTACAGAGCTGGAAGAGCTGAACTGATTTACTCACTGAAGCCTCGGCTTTACTTTAGACTTTAGAGATACAGCATGGAAACAGGCCCCTCGATCCACCAAGTCTGCGCCAACCAGCGATCCCTGTACACTAGTATGATCCTGCACACTAGGGACAATTTACAATTTTACCAAAGCCAATTAACCTGCAAACCTGCACGTCTTTGGAGTGTAGGGGGAAACTGGAGCACCCAAAGAAAACCCACGTAGTCATAGGGAGAACATACAAACTCCGTACAGACAACACCCATAGTCAGGATCGAATCCAAGTCTCTGGTACTGTGAGGCAGCGACACTACCCGCTGCGTCACTATGCTGTGTCTGCTCACCCTCCCATCTGTGAACCTCTCCCACACACATTTTTGTTCATTTTCTACTTATGATTATGAACAGTTCCCAGGAATAGAGAAACCTGTCGTAACACAAATACTGCCTGCATTTGGAAACAAAATACATTTGTTAATATAAAAAATCATTTTTTTTAAGGTGGCAAATAACGATGAAGACATTAGGCGCATGCCTCTCTGTGTTTCCCAGAAACGTCCTGTTAACATGCCCACCGTAAGTGACAAGATCATTGAAGGACGCCAAGTTAATCACCATTCGAGAAGTTAATTTATAACTTAACCTCAGTGCTGGAGACTATTCTCATGGATCCCACACACCAGCTTCAGCCGGCTCAGATTTCCACACCTGCACACCAGCCACCCATTGATTCCTGACGAGGATCCGGTGGGAAGCCTCTCCACAGTGAATCCATTCCCGAGTTAAATTAGGCTTCTATTCCAACCTGATGCTAATTCTACTTGAATAACCTCTGATTTCTAATCAGTGTAACGCTATATCCCTACTGAAAAACCGTAAAACATTGCATATTGACCGAGCATTCCACAGATTAATAGTTTTTTGCACATTGAAGTTAAAACTGCAGCATCCTTTCCTTCTTTGTGCATTGGGTGTTAAGGCGTAAGGAGTTACAATATCGTGAGGTTTTCGTTTCATTCCAGGAGTTTTATATCAAGAGTGGACTGGGGACAGGACATCGTGAAAGAATTGCAATAATTAACAAAAGGTTATAGTTACTTGGTTAATAAATGTCAGGATTGCCTCTCAAAATTACAGTATAAAGTTCTCATTGACCACAGAACAAATGGTTCTGCATGGGAATCAAAATTTGGCGGAAAAAAATTGATCGATTAAATTGATTGAAAGATACAGCATGGAAATAGACCTTTCGACCATGCTGACAATCAATCACCCGTTCATATATTTCTATGTTATCCCACTTTTGCATTGACTCCCAACATACTAAGGACAATTTTACAAAGGCCAATTGACCTACAACCCTGCACATCTTTGGGATGCATCTGTGGGGCAGCAGTAGAGTTGCTGCCTTACAGCGTCAGAGACCCGTGTTCAATCCTGTCTGTATGGAATTTGTACATTCTCCCCATGATCGTGTGGGTTTTCCCCAGGTGCTCTGGTTTCCTCTCACACTCCAAAGATGTACAGGTCTGTAAGTTAATTGGCTTCGGCAAAAATTGTAATTGGCCCTAGTGTATAGGATTGTGCTATTATACGGGATGATCGCTGGTCAGGGCTGATTCAATGGGCCAAAGGGCCTCTGTGCTGTATCTCTAAACTAAACTAAAAATGACTCGGAGGAAACTAATTCAGTCACAAGGAAAGAGTGCAAACTCCACACAGGCAGCACCCATAGTCAGGATCGAACCCAGGTCTCTGGTGCTGTAAGGCAGCAACTCTACCAGCTATGCCACTGGGCCGCCTAATTATTGAATGTCAGAAAATAAGTCCCTATTTCAGTGCAGTTTTTTTACTAACTGAGTTCTTGACATTGCGTCTGAGTGGCCAACACTGCAGAGCAGTCAGGATTTGCAAAGCCTGTTCATAGTTTAAACAAATGCAGTTCCTACTTTTGCTGCCCGTCAAGCTAACTTGTCGACTCAGAAATTTGATGTGACATTTTAATGATCATTCATTTACTTGCTTTATAGCAGCTGCTTAAAATCTTTTGTTTATCGAAATGTTTATATTTGGTGAGCTAAAAATTCCCTCAACAGTGGGCCTACTGCCAAAATCCACAGGAGCTGCACTTATCCTGCTCCAAGTAAGCCCATTATAACCCTGTGGTTTTCATCCTAGGGCACTAATTCAGAGAGAAATGACCTTAACTGTGAGTAATGCATCCAGCAAGGTGACAAGAGACAGCAATACCACATTTCCCAGTTCCTTTAACTCCCCTCACCGTATTAATCACGATCTACAACTTGCCAGCAATATTCAGGAGGTAACTGAATGACCCCCATACCCTTAACGCCCTACAGTACTTTGGAGAAAGGATAGGGGCAGTCAGTTCAACTACTTTATACTGGTTACACCATACATTTTGTCCGTTGAAAGCTCATATACATCACATCCACTATATTATCCTTGCCCTCTCCTGCTATTTCTTGAACATAGAGGAGTACACACAAATGGTGGTGGGTGTATGGAACAAGCTGCCAGAGGAGGTCGTTGAGGCAGGACTATCCCAACATTTAAGGAACAGTTAGACAGATCCATGGATAGGACAGGTTTGGAGGGATATGGATCAAACATGGGCAGATAGGACTAGTGTAGTGACATGTTGGCCGGTGTGGGCAAGTTGGGTCGAAGGGCCTGTTTCCACACTGTATCACTCTATGACTCTACAGCACAGCCCACAATATTTGTGCCGAACATGATGCCCAGTTTAACTGACCACATCTACCTGTACATGATCCATATCCTGCTCTTCTCTGCACTTTCATGTGCCTATCTAAAATCCTCTTAAACACCACTACAGTAACTTGACCCCCATATAAGGGCGGCACGGTGGTGTAGCAGTAGTGTTGCTGCCTTACAGTGCCAGAAACCAGAGTTTGATTCTGACTATGGGTGCTCTGTATGGAGTTCGTACAGGTTTATAAGATAATTGGCTTGGTAAAATTGTAAATTGTCTCTAGTGTGTCGGTGTGCGGGATTCACTGGTCGGCGTGGACTCACTGGGTCGAAGGGCCTGTTTCTGCGCTGTATCTCTAAACTAAACTCTCTAAACTTCAAATTGAAAGAATTCAATGTTGGGTAACAAGATCTTTCTTTTAATAAACCATGTGGAACATTTTGTTGTCATATTCCGTTTTGCGAAATGTTTTTGTATCTTTTGGCAAAGATTTTTAGCAATTTTCTAATTCCATGATTTTGTTCCATTTTCCTTTTGGAAGTCACAGAGGAATACAGCACGGAAACAGGACCTTCAGGTCAACTCATCCATACCAACCAAGGTGCCCCATCTAAGCTAGTCCACTTACCCGCATTTGGCTCATATATCTCTAAACATT
Source organism: Amblyraja radiata (assembly GCF_010909765.2). NCBI lineage: Eukaryota > Metazoa > Chordata > Chondrichthyes > Rajiformes > Rajidae > Amblyraja > Amblyraja radiata. Next base: position 41,992,093 of record NC_045961.1, read on the forward strand.
TAACATCCATGCACCTATCCAAATGTCTTTTAAATGTTGTTATTGTACCTGCCTCAACGACCTCCTCTGGCAGCTCATTCCATATACCCATCACCTTCTTAGCAAAAAATTGCCCCTCAGGGCAATTCAATGATTACTACCTTTGAGATCCTGCTTTTTAATCTTTTCCCTATCTCCCTCTATTCACTCTGCAGGACCTCGATGATTGGTTTTCAAACAATCTTCTGGGGCTACTTATTTTTTTTAAATAAAATTATGATACTGAGGAAATTGTGGGTACAAAGAGATTCCATTTAAATAACATATTTCAGTCCCACATCTTAAACACAGCAAAAGGTTCACACAACTTAGACAACCGAGAACTCACTGGACCATACCAAAATGTCTCCTTAAGCTGGTTAAATGTATTTATTTGATAACAGGACGGAAGCAAGCCTTTGAGTAGATTTTTGTTTTACTTTTAAAGATATAGAGTGGAAACAGGCCCTTCGGCCCACCGAGTCCACGCCGACCAACATTCACCCCTCACACTAACACCATCCTACATACTAGGGGCAGTTTACCGAAGCCAATTCACCTACAAACCTGCACATCTTTGGAGTGTGGGAGGAAACCAGACCATCCTGAGAAAACCTACACAGTCACAGGGAGAACGTACAAACTACGTGCAGATAGCACCCGTAGTCAGGATCAAACCTGGGTCTGTAGCTCTGTCAGACAGCAGCTCTACTGCTGCGCCATTGTATTGCAATTAGACCAAAAGGGGCAATCCTGGACTTGTCATTCCCCCTCATCTTTTTTCCCCATAACCTATTCTATTTCTCACATACCCATCAACTGATTCTCTTTTGTCATTAATCTGCTCCGAGGGGTAATTTTCAGAAGCTTTCAACTGCCCTTTGGGATGTGGGAGGGATCTACAGTGCCCACAGGAAACCCAGGTGGTCACAGAGGGAGTGTGCAAAAACCACATAGACAGCACTCTGAGCCCACAATTGAACCTAGGTCCCTTGGAGTTACGAAGCAGCCACCATGTTCATAATTTATAGGAGCAGAATTAGGCCATCAAGTCTACTCTGCCATTCAATCATGCCTGATCTATCTTTTTCTCTCAACCTCATTCTCTTGCCTTCTCCCCATAACCCCTGACACTCATACTAATCAAGAATATGTTAATCAGCACCTTAAAAATACCCAATAACATGGCCTCCACAGATACACCATCCTCTGACTAAAGGAATTCCTCCTCATTTCCTTTCTAAAGGTATGTCCTTTTATTCTGAGGCTATGGCCTCTGGCCATAGATTTTCCCACTAATGGAAACATCCTCTCCACATCCACTCTATCCAGGCCTTTCACTATTCGGTAAGTTTCAATGAGGTTCCCCCTCATCCTTCTAAACTCCAGCAAATACAGGCCCAGTGCCGTCAAATACACATACGTTAACCCAATCATTCTCGTAGAACTCCTCTGGGCCCTCTCCAACAGTGATATCTCCTGTTTCACGTGCCATACATCACTAGGCATAAAAATAAAGCGAATAACTGCAGGGGCCAAAAATCTATTCCCCTTCTGCCATGCACCTGCAATAGGATCTCACTGCTGTGCCTTTGTGCTGCATTTATTTAAGTGAACTCAACCAATGTTAAAAAAAATTAAATTAGCGGTGCCCTGTTTAATTATTACTTTCTACTGAAAGCTCTGGTGCAGGTTATTCAAGCAAATGTCCCAGTGTAAGTGCTGAGGAATTACCACAACTCAATATTTCTGCACTGGGTTCATGGAAGAGAGTAGAGTCATAATATTAAGGAGCAGCACAGAGGTGCAGTAGTCGAATTGCTGCCCTACAGTGCCAGAGACCTGGGTTCGATCCTGACTATGGGTTTTGTCTGTATGGAGTTTGTACGTTCTCCCTGTGACCATGTGGATTTTCTCCAGGTGCTCTAGTTTCCACCCACACTCCAAAGATGTACAGGTTTGCAGATTAATTGGCATCTGTAAATTGTAAACTATCCCTAGTGTGTAGGATAGTGCTAGTGTACAGGGTGATCGTTGGTCGGCGCAGACTCGGTGTGGCCAAAGGGCCTTTTTCCGTGTTGTACCTCTAAGGTTTCCAGTCTAAACATTCAGTAAGAGGCCACCAGCAGAACTGAAGAAGGGTTCCAACCTTTTTCTTCAGAGTTGCTGCCTGACCCACTGAGTTATTCCAGCATTTTGTGTCTATCACTAACAGGACTTCAGTGACTTGACAATCACACAGAACTTCCCATGCATCTGACAGTTAAAAACAGAAATAAACCCTCAAAATCTGGTCCATTATTTTTATTTCTTCCCCGTGGAACAACATAGTAAGAAAACTATCTGACATTTGAATTTCAATGTAAACATGAGCAAACGCTTAAAATAAAAATGGAAATTGGTTGATGCACTTACCTGTTCAGGGGAGGTATCTGGGGTGGCCTCGGCAGTAATTACTAATCCAAAACAAATTAGTGGTTATAACGTCAGTGGTGTTTAAAGGTCCTGTCCCACGAGCATGCGACCTGCATGCGGCAAGCGCGACCAAACCGGAAGCGTGGGCCGCGCGGAGGTCGAGTGATCCCCGTACAGGGCCGGTGCCACCAGCATGCGCCTGCATGCGGCGAGCGCCACCAAACCGGAAGCGGGGGCCGCACGGAGGTGGAGTGAGTGACGTGAAGTTCAAGCGAAGTCCGCGGGAAGTTCGCACGTGATGTACGGTGTCAAGACGCTGCATACGGCGTCGAGACGCTGCGGGCCGGCAGGCCGTAGTCGCGCAGAATTTTTGAACACGGTCAGTTTTTCGGAGCCCCGTGCGATGTCGGGACCAGCTCCGCACAACTCCATACGGCTCCGGCAATCGAAGTGGGACTGGCCCCGAGAGGCCGTACAGCTCAAGCGACCACGTTAGGTCGCGCTTGCCGCATGGAGTCGCATGCTCGTGGGACAGGCCCTTTATGCAGCTGCCAGCACAGAAACTGATTCACAGAAACAATTCCTGCATCCCAAAAGTGACTCTCACCAATAATACTCCATTGATGTAAACTCCTTTGGAAGGGTGTGTGAGGGTTGTGAATAGCTCTCTAAATGCGTTGCTTACTTTTTTTTCTTTAATGTGCGAACTCCACACAGACAGCACTCAACTCCACACAGACAGAGTCCACAATTGAACCCAGGTCCCTTGATGTTATGAAGCTGCCACCATGTTCATAAGTTATAGGAGCAGAATTTCTTTAGTTGATAGCCATGGTAAATAGCTCTTCGAGCTAACGGAATCAAGGGATGTGTGGGAGAAAGGGGTACTGATTTTGGATGTTCAGCCATGATCTTATTGAATGGTGGTGCTGGCTCGAAGGACCGAATGGCCTACTCCTGCACCTATATTCTATGTTTCTATGTTCCCTTAGCTGAGTTATTTGACCCTCTTGTACAGGTCCCTTGGGATCATTGAGTTAACATATGAGGAGCGTTTTTATGGCTCTGGGCCTGTACTCGCTGGAGTACAGAAGTATGAGGGAGGATCTCATTGAAACATACCGAATAATGAAAGACCTGGATAGAGTGGATGTGGAAAGGATGTTTCCAGTAGTGGTAAGTCCAGGACCAGAGGGCACAGCCTCATAATAAAAAGGATGTATCTTTAGAATGGAGATGAGGAGGAAATTCTTTACAAGAGGGTGGTGAATTTGTGGAATTCATTGCCACAGACGCTGGTGGACACCAAGTCATTGGGTATTTTTAAAGCAGAGATTCAAAGGCTTATGTAAAGTTATGAAAGGCATAGATAGGGTAGACAGTCAGAGCCTTTGAATCTCTGCCTAATTCTATCAGATCCCCCCTCAGACTCCAATGCTCCTGATTAAATTAGTGTGAGGAGAGAAATAGAGGGTCTTCGTTATTAGTCATGGAATAAACGCATTGACATATTGATGCATTGATTGGAAAGGATGTCAAAAGTTACGGGTAGAAGGCAGGAGTATGGGGTTGAGAGGGGAAAATAGATCAGCTATGATCGAGTGGAAGAGTGGACTCGATGGGCTGAATGGCTTAATTCTGCTCCTATGTATACGTCGCAGAAGAGTCCCCAATGCAAACATAAGCAAAAATAATCTTTCTACAATGAATACAAATAAATTGTTTTCAATTACTTGATTCGATCAATCTGTGAACAATGGTGCCATGGAACCATTTGAGGATGGTTATCACTGATTCTTAAATTGCATTTCTGCCGTGCACCACATCCTTTCGTGAAACCATACATCACATATAACATGGATAAATTACTTTCTAATGTTTATTCACCTTCCTGATAAAATGTTGGTAGATCTATCTAAAATACTCCAGCTATAGAAATGGCACAGCAGTAGAGTTGCTGCCTTACAGCGCAAGAGACCCGGATTTGATCCGGCTACTTGTCTTAACAGAGTTTGTATGATCTCCCAATGACCTGCGTGGGTTTTCTCTGGGAACTCTGGCTTCCTCCCAATCTACAGAGCCATACAGGTTTGTAGGCTAATTGGCTCAGTATAATTGTAAATTGTCCTAGTGCTAGTGTACACGGATTGCTGGTCGGCTCGGACTCAGTGGGCGAAGGGCCTCTTTCTCTAAATTGTAACATTCTTATTTCACGACTATCTGCTTCACTAGTGTGGTTGATACTAGTTTTATTGGTTGGATTGTAATATTATAGTCATGATTAAAACCAACTATCTACACTTGTGTTACCATTGCAGTTGCTATTCTTGAACAATTCATGAGTTGTTCATCATGGCGCGTATAAATCTATTTCTCTTTAGATTTTAGGACTTTAGAGATACAGCGCGGAAACAGGCCCTTCAGCCGACCGAGACCGTGCTGACTAGCGATCACTGCACATTAACACTGTCCTACACACGAGGGACAATTTACAATTTTACTGAAGCCAATTAACCTACAAACCTGCACATTTTGGAATGTGGGAGGAAACCTAAGCACCCAGAGAAAATCCACACAGTCACAGGGCGAACATACAAATGCGATACGGACAGCGCTTGTGGTCAGGATCGAACCCGGGTGTCTGGCGCTGTGAGATGGCAGCTCTACCACTACGCCACAGTACTACCCCCATTTTGTGGTTCTACATTTTCTTGTTGAAAATATTCAAGGGAATGCTCACTTTAAAAATCTGGATTTTATATATTTGCAATAATAGAATTCCATGTTGGCAGTGTATTTTGCCGTGCCTACCATGCAATTTTATTTAAGAATGTGACTTAAAAAAGCAGATATTGTGCAGACTGCTGACCAGTCAAATTTCTTTGTGGACATCTAATAGAATACATTAGTCAGTGATGACTGGTTATCTCACGGGGAGGAAAGCCAGGATTAGTGAAACGGTGGACACTAATAGACGACTTTGAATGTGCAAGTATTATTTATTGTCATTTTCAATTTGGTTGCAATTCATCATACAAACCAAAGTTGATACATTTGCCTAAAGACTTTCTTATAACTGAGAATGCTTGATTTTTGCCAAAGATAAAGGCCAAAAAAAAATCTTTGGAACGGCCCAGAAATATTAAATGAACAACGTGATCCTAAACAGAAAAGAAATATTGCAGATTACTAGCAGCCTAAATGTTTTATGAATGAAATGCAGTGAATTGTTCACTGGCTGTTTAGTTTAGTGCAGAGATGCAGCACGGAAACAGGTCCTTCGGCCCGCAGCGTCCCCACACACTAGAACTATCCTAAACAATAGGGGCATTTACAATTTTTTACCAGCCAATTAACCTACGTCTTTGGAGTGTGAGAGAAAACTGGAGCGCCCGGAGAAAACCCACGCAGGTCACGGGGAGAACATACAAACTCCATACTCACAGCATCTGTAACATAGAAACATAGAAAATAGGTGCAGGAGTAGGCCATTCGGCTCTTTGAGACCAAAATTGCACACAATAATTTTCTCTTTAGATTTTAGGACTTTAGAGATACAGCGCGGAAACAGGCCCTTCACACCAGGGCCCTGTACAACAGCAGTAGGACTTCCTTGCTCCTAAACTCAAATCCTCTCGCAATGAAGGCAACATGCCATTAGCTTTCTTCACTGCCTGCTGTAACTGCATGCTTACTTTCAGTGACTGATGTGCAAACACACCCAGGTCTTGTTACACCTCCCCTTCTCCTAATTTGATACCATTTAAATAATAATCTGCCTTGCTGTTCTTGCAACCTAAGTGGATAACCTCACATGTATCCACATTATACTGCATCTGCCATGCTTCTGCACACTCACCCAACCTATCCGTCACCCTGCAGTCTCATCGCAGCTCACACTGCCCCCCAGCTTTGTGTCATCTGCAAACTTAGAGATGTTATATTTAATTCCCTCGTCGAAATCGTTAATATATATTGTAAACAACTGGGGTCCCAGCACCGAGCCTTGCGGCACCCCACAAGTCACTGCCTGCCATTCCGTAAAGGACCCATTAATTCCTACACTTTGCTTCCTGTCTGCCAACCAGTTCTCCATCCAAGTAAATACCCTACCCCCAATACCATGTGCTCTAATTTTGCACACTGATCTCTTGTGTAAGACATTTTCAAAGGCTTTTTGAAAGTTCAGATACACCACATCCACTGGCTCTCCCTTATCCATTCTACTTGTTACATCCTCAAAAAAATCCAAAAGATTAGTCAAGCATGATTTCCCCTTCATAAATCTATGCTGACTTCGACCAATCCTGTCACTGCTTTCCAAATGTGCTGCTATAACATCTTTAATACTCAACTCCAGCATCTTCCCCACTTCCGATGTAAGGATAACTGGTCTATAATTCCCCATTTGTTCTCTCTATCCTTTCTTAAAAAGTGGAGTTACATTGGCTGCCCTCCAGTCCACAGGAACTGATCCAGAATCGAGAGAACATTGGAAATTGATCACCAATGCATCCACGATTTCTGGGGCCACCTCCTTGAGTACTCTGGGATGCAGACAACCAGGACCTGGGGATTTATTTACTTTCAGTCCCAACAGTTTAACTAACACCATTTCCTGTCTAATGTGGATTCCCTTCAGTTCCTCCCTCCCACTAGATCCTCCGTCCCCTAGTATTTCTGGGAGATTGTTTGTGTCTTCCTTAGTGAAGCCAGAACCAAAGTACTTGTTTAACTGTTCTGCCATTTCCTTGTTTCCCATTATAAATTCACCTGTCTCTGACTGTAAAGGACCTACATTCGTCTTCACTAATCCTTTCCTTTTTATATACTTAAAGAAACATTTACAGTCAGTTTTATATTCCCTGCAAGCTTTCTTTCATACTCTTTTTTCCCCCTCTGAATAACCCCTGTGTCCTCCTCTGTTGAGTTCTAAATTTTTCGCAGTCCTCTGGTTTACCGCTTCTTCTGCCCAATTTATATGCCTCTTCCTTGGATTTAACGCTATGCTTGACTTCCCTCATCAACCACGGTTGAGCCGCCTTCCCAGTGTTATTTTTTTGCAAGACAGGAATGAAAATTTTCTGGAGTTCATCCATGCGGTCTTTAAATCTTTGCCATTGCATCTCCACTGTCAACCCTTTAAGTATAATTTGCCAGTGTATCTGAGCCAATTCCCGTCTCATACCTTCAAAGTCTCCTTTATTCAAGTTCAGGACCCTAGTCTCTGAATTAACCGTGTTACTCTCCATCCTAAAGCAGAATTCCACCATATTATGGTTACTGGGTCCAAGGGGCCTTGCACAACAAGATTGCTAACTAATCCTTCCTCATTACACAATACCCAGTCTAGGATGGCCTGCCCTCTAGTCGGTTCCTCTACATATTGGTTTAAAAACCCATCCCATATACATTCCATGAAATCCTGCTCCTCAGCACTGTAGTCAATATCAAACCTGGGTCTCTGGCGCTGTAAGGCCACAGCTCTACCACTGTGCCAGTTTGTATCTCAATGTGTGTGTGGTTTAAGCAGATCTTGCACACTGGGGTGGAGTGTACATTGCCCAAACAATCTTCTTTTTAGTTTTGTAAAAATGAAGAAGCATGAAAGAAAGAGAAAGAAAGAATCTGCTCTTGAATAAATTGAACATAGTGTAGTGAATAATTCCAATGTAATCTCCGCCATGATCTTGAAAAGACCCTATGACAAAAAAATAATAAACTGAACAGAAAGCGTGGCTTTCACTGCTGTACAGTGAGAAGATTTACCCAGACAACATCAAGAAACTGGGGCAATGAACTCACAGATCACTGTAATAGCTTACCTGCTCAATTCCTCACACAATACTCTCCACAAAAATCAAAGTGCCTCCTCCTGCAGGGCCCTGTCAGTGTGAGAGGCTATTTTGAAATAGTCATTTCCTGTGTTGTACCTGTCTTTGCTCCCGGGGAGGACAATATTTACAGCTCATGCAAAGAGTGACTATAGCAGTGAGTGACACACCAGCAGAAATTCAATACAGATTTTATCCCAGTTCTGAATTATTCTTAATTTTATATCCTGGCAGAAGGGTTTGTTCAATCTAATCTATTATTGTCAGACTTCGTGCATTCCTGAAGAATGGGTAATTTATACCTTCCAAGATTAGCAAGGACCATTCTCTGACTTCTTTGCAGGATTTTTAAACATTGTGTTCCTTCTTGTTCTGACGAAATATCAAGCCGAAAGGTTAACTCTGTTTCTTTCCCCAAAAATGCAGTCTTTTTTTTTAACACCTTTACCATATCTGAAGATGGGTTTTGACCTGAAACGTCATCTATTCCTTTTCTCCAGAGATGCTACCTGACCTGCTGAGTTACTCCAGCATTTTGTGTCTATCTTCAGTTTTACCATATCCCTCTGTTTATTTCTCTCTATCATCAATCTATCATCCAGGATGCTTTGTAAACAAAGGAAACGCCTCACCAACCTGGTCTCACCCATAAGACATTGCAGCAGAATTAGGCTATTCGGCCCATCAATACCCCACCATTCCAACAGGGCTGATCTGTCTTTCCCTCTCAACCCCATTCTACTGCCTTCTCCCCATAACCTTGGATGCCCTTCCTAGTCAAGAACCTATCAATCTCTGCTTTAAAAATACCCAATATTTTGGCCTCCTACAGCTGTGTGTGGAAATGAATTGCATAGATTCACCACCCTTTGGCTAAAGGAATTTCTCCATATCTTCATTCTAAAAGTACATCCTTTTATTCTGAGGCTGCGCCCTCTGGTCCTAGACTCTCCCATTACTGGAAACATCTTCTCCACATCCACTCTATCTAGGCCTTTCATTATCCGGTAGGTTTCAATGAGATCCCCCCATCATTCTTCTGAATGTCAATGAGTACAGTCACAGAGCCTTCAAATGCTCTTCATATGTTAACCCAATCATCGCCCGGATCATTTTCATAAACCTCCTCTGGACTCTCTCCAACCTCAGCACATCTTTCTTCAGATATGGGGTCCCAAACTGCACACAATATTCCAAATGTGGCTTCACTTAATAAAGCCTCTTGCAAGCGTCTTTTAAAGCCTCAGAATTGCATCCTTGTTTTTATACTCCAGTCCCCTCGAAATGAATGCTAGCAATGCAATTGGTTCCTTCACTGACCTACCCTTTCAGATTTATTCCCTCTGTCCTATCCATTTGCAACTTAAAACTATATCATCTTTCCACAATGCTGCCTAATCTGCTAAGTGTTTCTGATATTGTTCGTTTTTATATCCAACTTCCAACTTTTGGAATATTTTTAGCTTTCTATTTCTTGTACATTTATGTTTGGTGTTATCCCACTTTTGAAAGATAAAATTTTCAGTTGCAGTAGATTAACCATGGCAGGTTACCTCATAAGTTCAAAAAGTCATGTTACAGGAGCAGAATTAGGTCATTCGGCCCATCAAGTCTACTCCACCATTCAACATGGCTGATCTATCCCGTTCTTCTGCCTCCTCGCCATAACCCTTACTAATCAAGAGTCTATCAATCTCTGCCTTAAAAATATCCATTGACTTGGCTTCCACAGGCTTCTGTGGCAATGAATTCCACAGATTCACCACCCTCTTGCTGAAGAAATTGCTCCTCATTTCCTTCTCAAAGGACGTCCTTTTATTCTGAGGCTGTGGCCTTTGATCCTCGACTCTCCCGCTAGTGCAAACATCCTCACCACATCCACTCTATCCAGGCCTTTCACTATTCGGAGGAAGACAGGTGGTGTTGGAAAACAGACAGTCATTCGCATTGATTATAAGTTTAAAAAGGAACCGCAGATGCTGGAAAATCGAAGGTAGACAAAAATGCTCGAGAAACTCAGCGGGTGAGGCGGCATCTATGTAGCGAAGGAAATAGGCGATGTTTCGGGTCGAGACCCTTCATCAGACTGATGTGAGGGTGGGGGGGGGGGGGCAGGAAGAAGAAAGGAAGAGGCGGAGACAGTGGGCTGAGGGAGAGCTGGGAAGGGGAGGAGAAAGCAGGCTCTACCTGAAATTGGAGAAGTTAATGTTCATACCGCTGGGGTGTAAACTGCCCAAGCGGAATATGAGGTGCTGCTCCTCCAATCTACGGTGGGCCTCACTCTGGCCATGGAGAAGGCCCAGGACAGAAGGGTCGGATTTGGAATGGGAGGGGGAGTTGAAGTGCTGAACCACCGGGAGATCAGGTTGGTCATTGCGAACCGAGCGGAGGTGTTGGGCGAAGCGATCGCCAAGCCCACGCTTGGTCTCACCAATGTAGAGCAGCTGACACCTAGAGCAGCGGATGCAATAGATGAGGTTGGAGGAGGTGCAGGTGAACCTCTGCCGCACCTGGAAAGACTTCCAGGGACTTCCCCCCTTGAATGGAGTCAAGGGGGGAAGTATAGCGAACCAGCATTGATTATAACCTCTGTTTTAACATGGCTACAAACAAAACAAAGTTGTTCGGCACGGACTTGTAGGGCCGAGATGGCCTGTTTCCGTGCTGTCATTGTTATATGGTTATATGGTTAATTAAAACCAATTATTTACCTCTTTTCTGGAGATTTCAAATTGGTTAGCTGATTTGTTCCTGCTGCTGATGAAATTCAGTAGTACATAGGAACTTACCTGCAGTGCAAGGGTTATATTTTATATCCTACGTGAAATATGTTATCAATTATATTCTGGAAGGCATGGGAGCAGTATCTGTACTAATCCTAGGGGTACAAATATCATGAAAATAAGGATGAGCTGTATTAATCCTGTGCCCAAACCTTTCTTACTGCTGCAATTTCATCTTTATTCTCAATGATTTTTCTTCCTGTCATCTTTGGTTCATTTTTCTCCTTCTGCCCCCACTGTCCATTAGTCATTTCCTTCCTATAGGCTGTGACTAGTGATGTAAAGATGGCCAGACTGCAACCAGCAGGAATCAATCTTTTTGTTTCAAACTCCATTGATTTTGCACATTTATTTATGTTTGAACAGATATGAGATATATTATAGACAAATAGGTTCCGTCCTTTGGTAGACACAAATTGCTGGAGTAACTCAGCGGGTCAGGCAGCATCTCTGGAGAAAACGAGTTGGTGATGTTTCAGGTCGGAACCCTCCTTCAGACTACAAGTAGAGGAGGGGGTGGGGAATATACTGGAGGTGCGAAAAGGCCAGAACAAATCAGGGCCGGAAACAGATGCCCTCAGGAAGGGTGGAGCCCATAATGGCCCATTGTTGGCTGGGGAAGGAGTAATAACAAGAGGGATATAGGGATGCGAGCTAGGAGGACTAGGGTGGGGGAGGAGGAGAGAGGAAATGGAGGGGTTACTTGATATTAGAGAAATCAACGTTCATACCGCAGATTGTGAACAGACCAAGCAAAATATGAGGTGCTGTTCCTCCAATTTGCATGTGGCATCACTCTGACAGTGGAGGAGGCCCAGGACAGCATGGGAATGGGAAGGGGAGTTAAAATGGCAGGTTCAGTCCTTGTTGATTTTAGTCTATTTAACAATGCCATTGAAACCAAGGGATAAACAGTTGATAAATAACATTGGCTTGTAACCTCCAACACTTCATAGATCATCATAGATCATAGAATTGCTGTAAGTAGCAATTCTACCGCAGCGCCACTGTGCCATGCATGCTTCTCAGCAGTATATTTGTCATCTATATCAATGATTTGGATGAGAATATACAAGGTAAGATTAACGAGTTTGCAAATGATACAAAATTGCAGCAGGATCATGATCAATTGGCCAAGTGGGCCGAGGAAGGGTTGATAGAATTTAATGCAGAAAAATGTGAGGTGTTACGTTTTGGGAAGTCTAATGTGGGCAGGACCTACAAAGTGAATGGTAGGGCTCTGGGGAGTGTTGTAGAACAGAGGGATTTAGGAGTGCAGGTGCATCGTTTCCTGAAGGTGTAGTTGCAGGTAGATAGGGTGGTCAAAAAGGCTTTAGGCACATTGGCCTTCATCAGCCAGAGTATTGAGTATAGAAGGTGGGAGGTCGTGTTGCAGTTGTATAAGACATTGGTGAGGCCACATTTAGAGTATTGTGTTCAGTTCTGGGCACCATGTTATAGGAAAGATGTTGTCAAGCTGGAAAGGGTACAGAAAAGATTTATGAAGATGTTGCCAGGATTAGAGGATCTGAGCTATAGGCAGAGGTTGAGTAGGCTGAGACTCTATTCCTTGGAGCGCAGGAGGATGAGGAGTGATCTTATAGAGGTGTATAAGATCATGAGAGGAATAGATCAGGTAGATGCACAGAGTCTCTTGTCCAGTGTAGGTAAATCGAAGACCAGAGCATATAGGTTTAAGGTGAAGGGGAAAAGATTTAATAGGAATCTGAGGGGTAACTTTTTCATAAAAAGAGTGCTGGATGTATGGATGCTGCCAGAGGAGGTAGTTGAGGCAGGGGCGATCCCAACATTTAAAAAGCATTAAGATAGGCACATGGATAGGACAGGTTTGGAGGGATATGGACCAAATGCTGGTAGATGGGACCAGTGTAGCTGGTACATGTTGGCCGGTGTGGGCAAGTTGGGCCAAATTGCCTGTTTCCACACTGTATCACTCTATGACTATCGCTGGTTCTCTTGGTTTCGTTTAATTTAGAGATGCAGCCTGGAAACAGGCCCTTCAGCCCACCTAGTCCACACCGACCAATGATCTCCTGTACACTAGTTCTATGTTATCCCAGTTTTGAATCCTACACACTAGGGTCAATTTACAGAAGCCAATTAACCTACAAGCCTGCACGTCTTTGGAATGTGGGAGGAAACCGGAGGAAACCGGAGCATTCAGAGGAATCCCACAGTTTCAGGGAGAACGTACAAACTCCGTACAAACAGCACCCATAGTCAGAATCGAACCTGGGTCTCTCGTACTGTAAGTTGCAATTCTACCGCTGCGCCACCGTGCCGACCTTTCTTCTCAGCAGTGTGTTACCTTTTTTCTTCCTGAAGTGCATTGCTGGATCATGAAGGGAGTTTAGAGATTGAGATGGAAACAGCTGAAAAACAGGACGATAATCCTCGATGTTAGCAACAGGTTCCAAACAGTCTCTTAAATTATCATTAATATAATGTCTGGGACACTTTATCAGAATAATAGTTTGCGTTTAAAAGAATAGTGGAACATGAGTTAGGAATAGTTTCCTAAGATTATTTAAGTGCTGCCACATGAGTCAAATGATCAACAATAGCTTTTCAGTAGAAACATGGAACAGCAGATTGCAGTTTACAACAAAAGACATGAAGTGCTGGCATAACTCAGCAAGTCAGGCAGCATCTCTGGAGAACATGGATAGGTGATGTTTTGGGTCAGGACCCACCTTTAGACTGATTGTAGGGGGGAGGGACAGAAAGCTGGAAGAGAGGAGGGGCAGGCCAGAGCCTGGCAGGTAATAGGTTGATAGAGGTGAGGAGAATTTTTTGAAAGGCAGATGGTTGGACAAAGCGCAGAGATGAAAAGACAGAGGGTGTGAGAAGGGAGGGTTGAGGAATAGCAAATTGTGAAGCTGGAAGAAGGAATGTAGGTAAAAGACGAGGGGGAAGGGAGAAATGTGTATGAGTCCAGGTGGGACACAGCGAGGTGGGGGGGAGGGGTGAGAAGGTTATGTAGTAATGTAGCGTTATGTAGTTACTGAAAATTGGAGAAATCAATGTTCATATTGTTGGGTTGTACCCAAGCAGAGTATTGATATTAAGCAGAATAAGGATAGAGTTTAAGAGGCTTTTAGATTGTCACATGGCTATGCAGGGAATGGAGGGACATGGATCGCATGCAGGTGGATGAGATTAATTTATCTTGACATCATGTTCGGCACAGACATTGTGGGCTGAAGGGCCTGCTCCTGTGCTGTACTGTTTTATGTTCTAATATCTCCAGATTCTTTGGTGACTGCCATTTCAGTATGGTTGTATCATAATACGCATATCTATTTCTCTAGGCTGGGGCAGTGCTTACAATTTTGCCATTCTAACAGTTTATATTCAATATGTGTAATTCTTTTTGTCCACAGGTATGGATTTGGTTTGCTTGATGCTGGGCGAATACTGAAGGAAGCTCTTAAGTTGAAACCAATGGGATCTCAACGGCTGTGTATAAGTAATTATGATTTTCTATCAGAAAAGTAAGTTACTTGATTTCCCAAAATAAATATATTGGACTGACTGCATTTTTCGATAAATATATAAGATCATTACAGATTATGAATATATATAGTAGAGCGTGAAGAATCCAAGAATTAAATATTAGCACATAATAGGCTTGTGATGAAAGGTCATGCAGGGAGTAAATGCAGATGCTGGTTTGTACCAAAAGGTAGATACAAAATGCTGGAGTAACTCAGCAAGTCAAGAATAAGCTTTGGAGATAAAGAATAGGTAACGTTTCGGGTCTCAACCCTTCTTCAGACTGAAAGTAGAGATGGGGTGGGGGGTGGGAATAAACTGGAGGAGGGAAAAGGCCAGATCAGGAACAGAAAGGTCAGCAACAGATGGCAGGAAGGGTAAAGCCTATAATGGCCCTATTTCAAGGAAATCCTGCATTCCCTGTCCTCCCTTCTTTCCCTTTCCCCTCCCCTCCCCTAGTTATCTTACTAATTCCACAGGTCACATCCTTGGGTCCCTCGTGTTATCACCGTCCCAGCCAACATGGGCAAGTATTGGCTCCATCTTTCCTGAGGTCATATGTTTCTGGCCCTGATTTGTTCTGGCCTTTTCTTGCCTCCAGTTTATTTCCCCCCCCCCCCCCCCCCCCCCCCATCTGCATTTTTTAATATTTAGATTTTCCTGAGGGGGAAATTACTCTAATTACAAGCAGTTCCCGTGCACCTGTATTTTTAACTTTTAAAAAAATGGCCCTGTGGTTTTCAAAGCATTATAGTTACCAAGGTAACTGAAGCCAGTGATATTATGCTAAGCATGGCCAGAAATTTGGTATTACACCCCCACATCGCAGGATTTATTAACAAAAATGTTGGATGATTTGGCTGGTTAACAAACAGATAGTTGAAACATGAGGATTAAGAGAATGACTGATGATGTTAGAAATAAAAATAGAAAACGTTGGAAACTCTCAACGTCAGGCAGTATCTGCAGAATGAGAAACATTTAACATATTAGGTCACGGAATCATAGAGTCGTACAGCATGGAAACAGGCCCTTCAGCCCAACTTGCCCATGCTGGCCAACTTGCCTCATCTACACTAGTCCCACCTGCCTGCGTTTAACCCATATCTCTTCAAACCTTTCCAAATGTTTATTAAATGCTGTGCTAGTACCTGCCTCTCCCAACTACTCTGGCAGTGTAAAATGTTTTCCCCTCAGGTTACTATTAAATATTTTCTCTCTCACCTTAAACCTGTGTCCCTCTGGCTCTCGATTCCCTTACTCTGTACATTTACCCTATCTAATCCTCTCATCATCATATACACGTCTATAAGATCACCCCTAAAAGATCTAGGATGCATTGTCAGAAATTGGTATTGGTAATGGCATATTTATATCATACAGTCTGTACCGAGATAAGTGAGCATGTTTGTCGCCTCTCCTCACTGATTTAGTTTAGTTTAGAGATACAACACAGAAACAGGCCCTTCGACCCACCGAGTCCACTCCGACCAGTAATCCTTGCACACTCACTATCCTACACACCAGGGACAAATTACAATTTTACAAATTAACCTACAAATCTGTACATCTTTGGTGTGGAATGAAACTGGTGTTCCCAGAGAAATCCCACACAAGTCACGGGAAAATGTACAAACTCTGTACAGACAGCATCCGTAGTCAGGATCGAACCGGGTCTCTGGCGTTGCGAGGCAGCAACTCTCCCGCTGCGCCACCATACCGCCTAGTGTGATCAATGCGCTGGGAAGTCAAGAGTCCAGTGGCAGAGAGGGGTGCTGACTCCTACATCCAGGAGTTTGGGAAGGAGTTTATTTGTGAAAACTTGTTTCAACTTGTTTTATCTCTTTCCTGGTTCTGGCAAAGGTCCCCATTCCTGAAACGTTAAAGGGCCTGTCCCACCAGCATGCGACTGCATGCGGCTAGTGCGACCTAACGTGGTCGCTTGAGCCGTACGGCCTCGCGGGGCCGGTCCCACTTCTATCGCCGGAGCCATATGGAGTTGTGTGGGGCTGGTCCCGACATCGCGCGGGGCTCTGAAAAACTGACACTGTCCAAATATTCCGCGCAGCAATGTCCTGTCGGCCCGCAGCCCGCAGCCACACTGTCTCGACGCCGTACGCAGCGTCTTGACACCGTACGCAGCGACTTGACGGTGTACGCCTAGCGCCTGGCGTTGCATGGTGATGTCACCGCCTGGCATGCCGTTGCACGATGACGTAACCGCCCGACGGCGTGCGACGTGCAAATTCAGTCGGCCCGCCTCCTGCCCAGCTGATTGGTGAGTCTGATGTCGGGACCAGCCACGCACAACTCCAGATGGCTTCGCAGTTGGAAGTGGGACCGGCCCCGCGAGGCCGTAAGCCTCAAGCCACCACGTTTTGTCGCGCTATACGCATGCAATCACATGCTGGTGGGACAGGCCCTTAAGTGTTTCACATTTCACTGCCGCTGCCTGAGCTGATGTCATAGTGTTTCAGATGCTTTCTAGTGCTTTTATTTCAAAGAACATAGATTATGGAACATAGAACAGTACAGCACAAGAACAGACCCTACTGCCACAATATCTTTGCAGAAAGTTCTGCCAAGATCATCTCGTATCTACCTGCACATAATCTGTAGCTCTCCATTACCTGCATTAAAAAATGTGCCTATCCAACAGTCTCCTAAAAGCCACCGTAGTATCTGCCACTATTTCAGACTCTAATAGGCATCTAAAAACGTATTGATTTACATTTACAGTTTGCTTTAGGTTAGCTGATCTCAACCTCGAGGCATTGTGATGAACAATCTCTGGAAGAGACCAGGGGGAAAATGCTCAGAGATCCCTTCCTGCTGTTTCCAGTAGAGGAGAGAGCTACAAGTGGGCAATTACCTGATGAGACCAGGATTCAGATCAACGATAGTTTACCCCTCAATCAAGCCACACTGATTATGTGTGTCAGTTGTGTGTGGGTATTAGTTGAAAGTTGGAACTGTGAGATATGGGCCGCAACGTTGCTGGAAATCTGCGGCGTTGGAGAATACTGGAAAAGCCCAGAAAGACAAACAGGATACATGGCCATATAGAAGCTCTGGCACATCAAATCTGGCCAGGAACTGAATAACTAAATATTGTAGAGATAGACAGAATACGTTAGAGTAACTCAGTGGGTCAGGCAGCATCTCTGGAGAAAATGAATAGGTGATGTTTCAGGTAGGGACCTGTCTTCAGAATAAATATTGCAAATGTCGGAAACAAACAATGTGAATCAAAGTACCTTCCTACACATTTTGTCTTCCCCACTGCCAACAATGGACCATTGTGGGCTCCAACATTCCTTGATCATTGTTGCTGGCTTTGATTTGTCCTTTTGCATACCTTTCATTCACCTTTTCTTCATATCTCTAGTTTCCCTCTCACCTGACTCTCAGTTTCGACCCGAAACATCACCTATTCCTTTCCTCCAGGGATTTACTGAGTTACTCCAGCATTTTGTGAATCGTGAGTTCTGGTGCAAGAGAATATGACTGGGGGAACTCAGTAGGTTAGGTGGTATCTGTGGAGTGGGCTTAGGGTCAGCCTTTTGGGTCTGTTCCCCTTCCTTTTATCCTCCCTCCCTCCCCGACACCTTTTACGTAAGTTAAAACATGCCTCATTTCCTATATTTTCCAGTTCAACCTGAAACATAAAAAACATTTATTTCTCCACTTATGCTGCCTGATCTACTGAATATTTCCAACATTCCCTGTTGTTATTTACACCAGAATAGGGATCACCATTCTGCAACATCCATTATTTCTTCATCATGTATTTTACCAGTTGATGTCATTTGTCGACTGTCGCTATTGCAGCCAAATGATTAGATCTAAACGGCAGATTTAATCAACATTGTAAAGAATATATGTATAAAGAGGAGTATGGAAATGAGAGAGGACAATAACCCAGACTCAAGCCTTGATAATCCCCGCAAGTGACCAGAGTTGTTAATAATTAATCAATACCAGCAGTGTGGCATTTTGAAATGTAAATGTGATGGATGAGGGCACGATGCTGTCATCAGCAAAAAGTGATGTGACTAGAATAGGTAACAGGCAGTCCCGGGTGACTGGGGAATGCATTGCTGCAAAGGTAGAACGAGCCATCAGAGAGCATCCCGAGCAGCAGGTAATTATTGCCTTGACCTGCAACTCACTTTCAAGCCTCTTTCCCAGAAAGAGAATTTTTGTTAAAAAGACAGAACATTTGAAAGATATAGCGGAAAAAAAAAGCAGGGGGCACTACCTAACAATGCTGGATCTGTACCATCTAAATGAGTGGAATGTGCGCTTTTCTTTAAACGCTCCTGTTTCGGCAAAATGACTATTTTTCTCCTCTCTCTTCTGAATCCTCCAGAGCTATTCCTACAAATGGTTCTCTGACGCTGAGCCTGAGAACAAATGCGTGCCTGGGAACAGAGAGCTCGATTGACACACTCGAGCATGTGCAGGTGAGAGAGACCCTAACAAGCGCAGCTTTCACCAGTCTAACCATATTTTATAAAACGTCAACAAATGAAGCAGGCAATGGCTGACATAAATCAAATTATGCAGAGTAAGAAATTTTTTGTGTAAACACTAATAAATATTTTCACTGACATTTAAGTTTGAAAAAAATAATGTTGCCTGTTATATCCGTCTGCCTGTAATTTTATCAGATTAACCAGAATTCAGAGCAATTCAGCACTTTCAACCTGCTGATAACAGAAGCTAATAATAGGATTGTTTATGCTGTAATCCAATAAAAGATTGAAGATTTATTTGGAAGCCACCGCTTGCCAACATTGATACATACAGTAACTGTTTTGGCATGACTTTCATTGTACTGATCTTTTCTAATTTCATTGGTTGATCAATTGACTAGTTCAAGATAATTAAATGTTTCATCTCCGCAATTAAAAATTGCCACAATAGAGGTCAGATCTATTTATTTTAGGTTCCTTTTTTATCAATTACTGTACAAGTACTCCAAGTCTTGTACTTTGTTTCACTGTAGTAGATTATACAGTGTCTCATGATTCAGTGTGTTAGTCACAGATTCAAGGTTGTACGATCAAGCCCCTTTCAAGGATTTATGCACATAATTTAATTTAAGCAGATTATCCGCGGCAGTGCTGAGGGGCTGCTGCATTATTGGAGATGCCATCCTTTATTTGTGGTATTAAACCGACATGTAGTTTATTAAACATTAAAGTTTGTAGGTAGAGCTGCTCACTCTCCGTGCCAGAGACCTGGGTTCAATTCGGGTGCTGGCTGCGTGGAATTTGCACTTTCTCCTTGTGACCCCATGGGTTTTCTCCAGGTGCTCCAGTTTCCACCCACATCCCAAAGACTTACAGCTTTGTCGGTTAAACGGCCTCTGTAAATTGTCCCCAATGTGCGGGAAAAGGGAAAGTGAGATAACATAGAACTAGTGTGAGCAGGTGATCAATGGTTGGCGTGGACTCTGTGGGCCAAAAGGCCTGTTTCCATGCTCTATCTCTAAACTAAACTAAGACACAAAGTGCTGGAGTAAATCAGCGGGTCAGGCAGCATCCCTGGGGAACATGGATAAATGATATTTTGGGTTGGGATCCTTCTTCTAAACTAAATTATTTCAAGTGGAGTAGGGAATATCAAATGATTTTGAGTTTGAGTTTAGTTTATTGTCACGTGTACCGAGGTACAGTGAAAAACTTTATTGGTGCTAACCACTCAGCGGAAAGACAATACATGATTACAATCGAGCCGTCCACAGTGTACAAATACATGATAAAGGGAATAACGTACGTAAATTTTCGTGTAAGATAAAGTCTGAACATAGATATCCGAGAGTCTCCAATGAGGTATATAATGCTTAAAGTTTGCTCAAATGCTTAATGTTCAGCCAATACCAGCAAAAAAAAATAATTAATTGGACATATTTTATTGCAGTTTGGGACATTTTGTTGTATTAAAAAATGGTTGTTATACTCACCAACAATGACTGCGCTTTAATGACTTTATAAATTGCCCTGGGAAATGGCAGAGCTGCACCAAAACATTCTAATGTGCTATGAGACATGTTTTTTACACTTTAGAGATACAGCATGGAAACGGGCCCTTCGGCCCACCGGCTGCGCCGACCTGCAATCACCCTATAGACTAGCATTAACCTACACACGAGGTTACAATTTTACTGAAGTCAATTAACCTACAAACCTGTATGTCTTTGGAGTGTGTGAGGAAACCGGAGCACCCGTAGAAAACCCATGCGGTTCACATGGAGAACGTACAAACTCCGTCCAGACAGCACCCGTGGTCAGGATCGAACCCGTGTCTCTGGCACTATAAGGCAGCGGCTCTCCCACTGTGCCACTGTGTCTCCCTTTTGGATATATCGGATGTGGCATTGTGCCACCTACGTATACAAGGCATTCTGGTTTGAAGGGAAGTTGTTCAGACCACAAATCATTTTTTAGTTTGGTCTCAGGAAACATTAAGGTTTTCTAATGTGCCACCTTTAATAACAGGACAGCAAGCTGGTAAACAGATGCTGAGCAGTGTGCTCGATGCTGGGATTATTGCTGGTAGGATAGCAATTTCCAGAAAAAGCAACAGAAATTAAATTGAAGAAATACCTTGCACTTAACATGCCAGCAGGATGTCCCAAACAATGGGTTCTTCTTTGAAGTTCAGGTCACTGTTGTGATGTGAATAAATGTGGAAGCCAGTTTATGTGCACCAAGATCCCACAAAACAGCACTGAAGAACTCCTCAATAGGTTTTCCATACCAGGTCATCGGAGATCAGTGATGGAAATGGGGAGGTACGCAGGGGGACGGCGTTCCCCTAGTTTTCAGTTTCCAGTTTCCATCCAGTGCGTGAATTCGCAGTTTTATCCTGCGCTACTTAATAGTAAGATTAAACGCGAACTTACCAGTTCGAAGTTTGATCATTATTTTATGAGGAGTAACGTTGAGGGATTACGTGAAGAACCCGCCAGGACGCATGCGTGTCATTCTTCAAAGCAGTGGTGTGAAATCACAGATAACAGTTATGACTGAACATAGTAAGATTAGAGAAGAGGATACCAGTTGAACTTTATGATCAAGGGTGGGAGCGGAGGGCACGTAATCCCTCAACGTTACTCCTCATAAAATAATGATCAAACTTCGAACTGGTAAGTTCTCGTTTAATCTTACTATTTTACTTCGGAGTCATGTGAGTGACTACGTGAAGCTTTCAAAGCTCTGATTTCATGCCGTGGAAACGAGTCCATGCATCACATCTGCCTTAATTGACTAAGGGAGGAATTGTGTTAACATGTTTAAACATGAATCCGACATTGAAATCCATGATAAATTTATTAACAACAAATTATAGCCCCTATTTTATGGGGTGAAATCATATTACAGAACTTAAAATTGATTCTGCAAAAGTTTCAGGTTTAACCACTGGTTTATGGTAGAATTGTTGGAACGTTTTTTCCCTTGACCATCCTGCTGTCTCCAGGATTTGGTCCATCGGTACATCCAACTCCATAGCTGCCAATGTAGCTGCAGCCCTGGTGGAATGAGATTTGAATATGTTAGTATCCACCCCAGCTGTTGTTAAAACCTGTTTCAGCCATCTGGAAATAGTTTGAACCGACACTTTTTTGTGAGGTTGCTTGTGGCTGATTAGTAGTGCCATCTCATTGCCTTTGATGTTTTTGGTGTTCTCCATATATAACAATAAATGTCTTATTATACAGAGATGATCATCTATAGGGTAGGCCCTAAATTCTATTTTGAGGCCTGATGACCCCGGTCTGTTCTGTTTGACTAATTCGTGAATATGAAAAGTTATATTTCTTGTTGAAGAAGTCATATTTTCCAGCCTTAACTTATGTAAAGACTGTACCCTTTGTGCTGTGACCAAAGCCATCAGCATGACTGTTTTATGCGTCAGTTTTTGCAGGGATAGAGCTGTTGCTGGAGACCAGTTCCTTAGCAACGTTAGGACAATACTCACATCCCATATTTGAGAGTACCTGGTTCTTGGGGGATTGATATTAAAAATTCCCCTCATAAGTTTGGTTACCAGGGGGTGAGTCCCAACAAAATGACGCTCTGATCCTCGCCATAGATATGCTGAAAGGGCACTTCTGGCGCAGTTAATGGCACTGTAACTGAGCCCCTCATCATAATGGAGGCCTGCCAGGAATTCCAGAACAGACGTTATGTTCATCGAGCTGTAAGTGATGTTGTTTCTGTGACAATATATCTCCCATTTCCTGATGTATACCAGATATTGTTTTTTGGTGGACTGCCTGTGAGCCGCTGATATAATGTTCAATGTTCGGTCCGTCAGTCCCAGTTCCAGTAGAGGTTTCTTTAGACTCTACAAATTAATAAGTTTGTCATTTTATGACATGGATGGCTATCCCCAGTTACGGGATGAACCAACAAATCTGGTTGTTTCAGGATGGTGATACATGGTTCTAAGACCATGTCGAGTATCACAGGGAACCATGGTTGAGTAGGCCAATCGGGCACTACCAAAATACCAGACGCCGAGTCTTGTTGTATTTTGCGTAATACCCGACTGATGAGGCAGAAAGGAAGGAATGCATAGAAAAATAATTTCCCCCAATGCAGCGAAAAAGCATCTATCGCTGATGCCCCAGGGTCTGGTTCCCAAGAAACATAGTTTAGTAACTGGTGATTGAGTCTAGATGCAAATAGATCGATATCTGGTGTTCCATACTGTGCTACAATTTCAGCAAATACTTTTATATCCAACATCCATTCGATGTTTTCATTGAATTTGCATGACCTGGTGTCTGCCACTGAATTTAGGTTACCTGGTAGGTAAGTAGCTGATATCCAAATATTTCTCTGGATACACCATTGCCAAATTGTATTAGCCAGATTGTCACATGATGTCGATTTGATTCCACCCATATGGTTAATAAATGCCACCACGGTGGTATTGTCAATCTGTAGTCTAACATGCTGGTGATGTATTCCAGAACAGTATGACTTTAGGCCATAGAACGCACCCAACATTTCCAGGTAGTTTATGCCAAGTGTCTGTAGTAATGATGCATCCTGTGCATTCCATCTACCTCCACAGCTGGAGATGGAATTGATTGCACCCCAACCAAGCGCACTGGCATCAGTTTGTAGCACCACTGAGGGATTGCTGATAATAATAGGGCTGGAACAATGCCGAATGTTATCCCTCCACCATTTTAATTCCATAATTGCTTTGATTGGTAGCTTCATTGGTCTGTCGAAATGACCAGCATTAATTTTGAGTGCTTGTATTTTTGCCCTTTGTAAATTTTGATAATACAAAGGTCCAAATTGTGTGGCTGGAAAAGCAGCCACTATTTTGCCAATCACCCTTGCTACCAATCTGATAGATGGTTCACTGATGTCAATGAGGTTGTTGCAGGCCTGGTCCTTTGGTAAAGCCACCGACATGTGAACTGAGTCAATAGTGAACCCCAAATAATCCATTATGGTGGAAGGCGTTAGTTTAGATTTAACTGGATGGTTTATCTTGACCTGGTGTCTGTTTCTCAAAAAATTGTTTGGTGGCTGATACAGCTAGTTTGGCTAATTCCAAAGTTTTGCCCACAATCAATATGTCATCTAGATAGGCCATGATCATATGTTTTTGTTTTCGAAGAAACGCTAGGGCTGGTTTCAAGATTTTTGTAAACAGCCTGGGGGCTGATGTTAATCCATTTGGTAGAGCTCTATACTGCCAGTCTGCCCCATCCAGTTGAATTTTAAATAACGTCTGTGGTCAGTCCGTATAGGCACTGAATAGTAAGCATCTTTTAAGTCGATGCTAGCCAAGAAGTAGCCTTCGGAAATCAATTGTTTGGCAGTAACAAAGGTTTCCATTTTAAAATGAATATATTGCACATATGTATTCAAGTTGGTCAAATCTATGATGATGCGACAACCACCATCTTTTTTGTTTTTGGTAAAGATATTAGACACAAATTCCAGAGAATCGTGTTGGGTTTTTTCAATTACCCCCTTTGCGTGAAGTCTCACCAGTTCAGCATGTGCTTCTAATTTTTCTTTTCGTGAAAGTACGAACGTTCGGTTCGGTACATGCTGAACTGGGGGGCTATTTTTGTGCACAAATTCAATGGTATATCCCTGGATACTGTTTAGGATATAAGTGTCTGTTGTCAATGCACTCCATGCCTCCCAAAAGAAGTGTAATCTCCCACCGATATGTGTATTATCCACACTTCCTATAATTTGTAAGGGACCAGACCCACCTACCTCCATGGTTACCAGTGGAAAGTTTACTTCTTCCTGTGTGGTCTTCGAGGAGGTTGAGGCGCCGGTGTCCGGGTTTGGGTTTGGGTTTGGGGTTTGCGCATCCACAAAGGCCGGTCTGGGCCATGGCCTAAAAAAGACCGCTGTCCTGTACGCCCGACCTTTGAGCTTTAGAAACATAGAAACATAGAAATTAGGTGCAGGAGTAGGCCATTCGGCCCTTCGAGCCTGCACCGCCATTCAATATGATCATGGCTGATCATCCAACTCAGTATCCCGTACCTGCCTTCTCTCCATACTCTCTGATCCCCTTAGCCACAAGGGCCACATCTAACTCCCTCTTAAATATAGCCAATGAACTGGCCTCGACTACCCTCTGTGGCAGAGAGTTCCAAAGATTCACCACTCTCTGTGTGAAAAAAGTTCTCCTCATCTCGGTTTTAAAGGATTTCCCCCTTATCCTTAAGCTGTGACCCCTTGTCCTGGACTTCCCCAACATCGGGAGCAATCTTCCTGCATCTAGCCTGTCCAACCCCTTAAGAATTTTGTAAGTTTCTATAAGATCCCCTCTCAATCTCCTAAATTCTAGAGAGTATAAACCAAGTCTATCCAGTCTTTCTTCATAAGACAGTCCTGACATCCCAGGAATCAGTCTGGTGAACCTTCTCTGCACTCCCTCTATGGCAATAATGTCCTTCCTCAGATTTGGAGACCAAAACTGTACGCAATACTCCAGGTGTGGTCTCACCAAGACCCTGTACAACTGCAGTAGAACCTCCCTGCTCCTATACTCAAATCCTTTTGCTATGAAAGCTAACATACCATTCGCTTTCTTCACTGCCTGCTGCACCTGCATGCCCACTTTCAATGACTGGTGTACCATGACACCCAGGTCTCGCTGCATCTCCCCTTTTCCTAGTCGGCCACCATTTAGATAATAGTCTGCTTTCCTGTTTTTGCCACCAAAATGGATAACCTCACATTTATCCACATTATACTGCATCTGCCAAACATTGCTTTCGTACGTCTGTCCGCGCGTTCGCTCGCTCTTAGTGCCGGCGCTTCTTCCCTCAGACTCCACCAAACAAACACACACACATACAATACAATACAATACGGTTTTATTCATCACATTGCACATAAAGTGCATGTGAAATGAATTTGCCAGCAGCGGTACAATGAGAAAGAACACACAACACACAATAAAAATTTAACACAAACATCCACCACAGCATTCATCACTGTGGTGGAAGGCACAAAATTTGGCCAGTCCTCCTCCATTTCCCCCCGTGGTCGGGACCAGAGTCCAGAGCCAGTCCAAAGTCGGCTCTTCCCCACCGGAGACCGCGGCTTTAGGTTGGTGTAGGCCGCAGGCCGGTGGTCGAAGCTCCCCTTCAGGGGTGATGGTAAGTCCACACCGGGTCCGCGGTAGAGGTTGGCCGCGGGCCGGCAGTGGTGGCTTCTTCTCCTCCCGGGTCCCCCACGAGGGATCCCGGGCTGCAGACGCCGCGCCAGCTGGAGCTCTGCAGACCGCGGCTTCAGGCTGCCGGCTGCCGCGGGCCAGCGAAACGGAGCGAGGGCTCTCCCGCTCCGCGCCTAGAGTCCGCACTGCGCCCGCCGCTGAAGCCACGGGCGCGTCTCCGGGAAAGGCTGCCCGATCCTCGCTGTTAGGCCACGGGGGAGGCGACCTGGAAAAAGTCGCCTCTCCATGGAGGAGGCGACCGAAACGGTTTCCCCCTCACCCCTCCACACCACCCCCCACACAAAACACACAAAGAAACATTAAAAACACACTTAAAACATACTAAAAAAACAAAAAAAGTTGAAAAAAACGGACACGCTGCTGACAGCGCCCCCACCGACAGCCGCGATTGAATGGACACATACACACACCCACAGCATGTCCGGCAGATCGGTGCGGGTCGAGACCAGGAGCAGGGCGAAGGAGGACATCAAATGGGTCATGGCAGCTATCGAAAAGTACGGTAAATGGTAAAGGGGAATTTTTTTTTAAAAACACCCGAAGGAAATAGATGTTTAACAAAAAAAAGGGGGCCGGTGATCGCTCCGTGTCCGTGTCGGAAGGAAGTGGAAGGTGGCTTGAGAGGGTGCAGGATTTTCTGGAGCTCCTTCCTAATGGCAATATTTTGTACCAAACTAAGAGGGACCCCAATGCGATATTCCACCTCTCCACCAATTCCAATATTGGTGGCAGGTGGGGGGGGGGGGGGGGTCTGGAGCGCTAGTATGGGTGTTGTGGGCGGAAGAGATGGTTTCCAGAGGGCTATTATGGACATTGTGGGCTGAATGGATTCTTGGGCTGGCAGCTCAGTCACTCAGGCCTGGTGGGCACGCAGCTCAAAAACTGCCAGAAATTCTGCCCAAAACAGGTGAGAGACTGGGAGAGAGAGAAAAGGGTGAGATGGTGGAGAATCATTTTTAGACATTTTTCATCTATTTCTGCAGATCACAGCAATGAAGGAGGAAACTCTATCCTGGCTTGGATCCCACAGGGAACCAATGAAGGGAGGAAGAAAAATACTGGGATGTTTAATACTTGCAGGGGGAATACTTACTGATGGGCCGAAAGGACTCCTGGGCTAGTACAGGCCTGATGGGCTGAAGGGACTTAAAAAAAATCTAAGTGAAATCTCAGTGAAAGGCACTTTTTCTGAACTTGTATGGTTTGATAAACAAAAAAACATGTGCCCAAACCAATACTGTTTCCGAGAAAGAGAAAAAATAGTTGATAGGCCATTAATGATATAATTGGAATTTCTAAAAATGTTTGCAGTGTTAATCAACAATGCAAATATCCTAGTCCATTCACTTATTGAGGAATGGCTTAATTCGAAAATTATGTTTGTTACAAAATTGTTAGCTGTTGCATGTGCAATATTGATTTTGTTTTTTATGTTGTTTCGCTGCAGAAGAAATTCTAATGGTTTCCTAATAGATCACATTAAATCTAGCTTCACCAGACTCAGACCTACATCTATGGAGGTGTCAACAAAGTACTTTACTTGTAATATAGCCTTATTCAATGAAAGCTTCAGGAAGACAGGCACTTCCATGGTTTCAAAACTGACACTACAATGAAACTGAATTCAATGTTGTGATCATATTAGTTTGGTTTACTTTAGAGATACAGAATGTAAACAGGCCCTTCGGCCCACTAAGTCCGTGACGACCTGTGATCCCCGTGATACTAACACTATCCTACACACACTAGGGACAATTTACAATGTTTACCGAAACCAAATTAACCTACAAACCTATGCGTCTTTGGAGTGTGGGAAGGAACTGGAGCACCCATGTGGCCGCGGGGAGAACGTACAAACTTCATACAGACAGCGGCCATAGTCAGGATTGAACCCGGGTCTCGCGCTGTAAGGCGCCAACTCCACTGCTGCACCGCCATGCCGCCCCTGTGAAGTTTGTCAGTGTTCTCTGCTGTGAATTTAACATAATAACCCCACCGGTATTAAAACGTTGGATAATTATAAGTTGTTTGATGCACTACACTCCTTTAGCTGGGAATAGGATGGAGGATTGAGACTGAACTCATGATGATGCAGTCAACATGAATTCATATCAACCTACAGTTGCCAAAGCCCATTGGTTTGCACTGCTTTTCTATTCATGTACAGACACTCCCCGACTTACATAAGGGTTACGTCCTGTGGACCCTTATATGTCAGATGTGACGTAAGTCAGAAGACCTCGTTTGAGTTCCCATGCGGAGACCATGTTGGGAGCATCCACGAGAACAGCTGACTGACTGGCGGAAACGGCCGCATGCGACAGCAGTAGGGCACTGCAGTGCCCCCAAGACTGCAGAGACGCGCAACCCAGAAATAAAGTAGTGGGCTTAAAGAATTGCTTACGTAAGTGCAAGTTTACGTAGGTGATTTTGAAATCTGCCTTGAGCACTGTAATGAAGAAGGGTCCACCTGTACATTTTAACAAACATTAAAGTGTTGCCAAATCTGGCAACTTGAACAGTATCTCCAAGATGCTTATCTAAGATGTATCTAAGTGCTTATGTGTAATGATACTTGTACTAAACTTTATACAAAAATTAATTTCACTGTACCTTGGTAGATGTGACAAATAAACTACCATTATCCAGAGATGCTGCCTGGCCCATTGAATTACTCCAACACTTTGTGTATTTTGTAAACCCGTATCAGTAGTTCCTTGTATCCACATTTGTGGAAAATTCCTGATTGCCAGGAAAAGATTCATGAGGATGTTGCCAGGAATTGAGGGTCTGAGCTATAGGGAGAGGTCGGGCAGGCTTGGGTTTTATTCCTTGGATCGCAGGATGCTGAGGGATGATCTTCCAGGGGCGCATAAAATCTTGAGGGGAATAACTAGGGTGAATGATACCTATGGTAAGGGAATAAAAACAATAGGATATATGGTTAAGGTGAGAAGGGCGAGATTTAATACAGACCTGAGGGCAACGTTTGCACTCAGTGGGCGGTGGGTATATATACAACGCACTGCCAGAAGTAGTAGCTGAGGCAGGCACTATAACAGCATTTGAAAGACAGTTGAATAGGTACGTGGATAGGGAAGACATAGAAGGGGATGGGCCAAATGTGGGAAAAAGGATCTGGCATAGATGGGGCATCTTGATCGCCTTGGACTAGTTGGGCCAAAGGGCCTGTTTCAGTGCTGTATGACTCTATGGTGTTATCAGCTCAGTGGTTAGGCAGCTTTGTTCCATCTTGTTAATACTAAAGTATTTTATCTTTTTCAGGTGACTGCTTCGATGTCATCCTTGTGCCGAGGTGACCTCAGCATTTCTCTCACCTCACCATTAGGTTCTGTATCTGAACTCCTTAAAGTCCGTATGCTTGACAACTCCAAGATGGGGCTAAACAACTGGACATTCATGACTGTCCATTCTTGGGGAGAGAACCCCAGAGGCGAGTGGCATCTTACAGTGAGTATTCTTTAGCTTGGTTTGGTTATTCTTGTGTTTTTGTTGAACTTGATGATCTTCAGGGTCCTCCTTTGAGAATTCCAGCTGCCACATGTGGTGATTTCAGCCAACAGAGCAATGTTCATAAGTTCACAAGTCATGTGAGCAGAATTGGGCCATTCGGCCCATCAAGTCTACGCCATTCAATCAGGGCTGATCTATCTCTCCCTTCTAACCCCATTCTTCTGTATTCTCCCCATTACCCCTTACACCAGTAATAATCGAGAATCTATCTATCTCTGCCTTAAAAATATCCATTAACTTGGCCTGCAAAGCCTTTGTGGCAATGAATTCCACTGATTCAACACGATCTGACTGAATAAATTCCTCATCATCTCCTTCCTAAAGGAACAATCTTTAATTCTGAGGCTATGACCTCAGGTCCTAGATCAGGGGTTCACAGCCTTTTTCGTCCCGTTTACCCCTGGCAACTTTAATAGCACATAACAATGTTATTTCACTTATTTGTGAACAACTAATGTTGAACAGATACCGGTATACCAGAACTAAACAGTCAGTCAATGAGAAAAAATATGTATAAATCCAGAATCAACAAATGTACCCCCTAGGTAGGCAAAATTTACCCCCAGGTTGGGAGCCCTTGTCCTAGACTCTCCCACTAGTGGAAACATCCTCTAAATCAACAAAGCTCTCCCAATTCCCATTCATCCACAAATTTAACTTTCCAGTTAAAAATAACAGCGGAAGGTGTTACAGTTACAGAGCAGCTTTCATGACGTCAGAAGGTCCGCCTGGCTCCACAGCCAATGATTTATAGCTTTAAGGTGAGGGGAGCAAAGTTTAAAGGAGATGTGCGGGGCATGGAGATGTAAAGTTTTTACACAGAGAATGTGATGTGTACCCAATGAACACAAAGTTTTCAAGAGAGAGTTTGATATAGCTCTTAGGGCTAACGGAATTAAGGGATATGGGGGAAAAGCAAGAACGGGGTACTGATTTTAGTCGATCAGCCATGATCATATTGAATGGCAGTGCTGGCCCGAAGGGCCGAATGGCCTACTCCTGCACCTATTTTTCTATGTTTCTATGTATGAATGATCTGCCCCTTTACAATCTGGTTCCCTCCTTTTCCCTTTCACCTTAAGGCTATACCTTTTAGTATTTGATTTTTTCATCCTGCGAAAATCTACCCTGTCTACCCGATCTATGCCTCTCATAATTTTATATCATTACTAGACTAAGTGGGGCCCGTTGGGTCCCAGCATCACACAGGAGGGCTGGTCATCCAACGCAATATTCCACCTCTCCACCAATTCTAATATTGGTGGCCAGTTGGGGGGGGGGGGGGGCTTTCTGGAGCGCTAGTATGGGTGTTGTGGGCTGAAGGGACTGGTTTCCAGAGGGCTAGTATGCAAATTGTGCGCCAAATGGATTCTTGGGCTGGCGTCTCAGTCAATCAAGCCTGTTGTGCTGGCAACTCACTCAATCACGGCTGGTGGGCGACTCACGGCTAATCCTTGAAATTCTATTTCAAGCAGGGAATAAGGCCACCAAATTCAAGTGCAGTTTCTTACCACTTCTAGCAGGGTGCAAGGCCACCAAATTCGAGTGCAGTTTCATACCATTTGAAGTAGGGTGCAAAGCCACTAAAGACAGCGAGTTGTGACCTCTCCCTCTTCCATCTTGAAGAGACTGAGCCACACCCACGTTTCCGGGTTTTATAACCCCTCCCCCCCCCCCTCCGGAAAAGGTGTGGCTTTCATGGAGTGATTGACAGGAGAGATTCTCAACATTTAAAAAAAAACTAATAACACTTTTATTTTTCATTGATGGGAAGAATTATCTGCATCTGCTCAGCGGAGGGGGACTGAGTAAGATGGCCAAAAATCACAGCCGTAAGTGGTAGCGTTTTATCTAAAATCAATATACAGTGCAAACAGGAAGTAAGTGCATTTACAGTAGTGCCTTTTAACTTCAAGTCAAAGCACCCAAGCCACCATTTGCAGTAAGTAGTGCATTTCAACCATGCCACCATTTGCAGTAAGTGGTGCCTTTCAACTTCAAGCCATTGCATCCAAGCCACCATTTGCAGTAAGTAGTGGCTTTCAACTTCAAACCACACCCAAGCCACACCCAAGCCACCATTAGCAGTAAGAGGTGTCTTTCAACTTCAAGTCAAAGCTCCCAAGCCACCATTTGCAGTAAGTAGTGCCTTTGAACTTCAAGCCAAAGCAACCAAGCCACCATTTGCAGTAAGTGCCTTTCAACTTCAAACCAAAGCTCCCAAGCCACCACTTGCAGTAAGTAGTGCCCTTCAACTTCATGCCACCATTTACAGTGCCTTTCAACTTAAAGCCAAAGCACCCAAGCCACCATTTGCAGTAAGTAGTGCCTTTCAACTTCAAGCCACAATTTGCAGTAAGTAGTGTATTTCAACTTCTAGCCAATGCACCCACGCCCCCATTTGCAGTAAGTAATGCATTTTAACTTCAAGCCATTGCACCCAAACCACCATCTGCAGTAAGCAGTGCCTTTCAACTTCAAGCCACACCCGCCACCATTTGCAGTAAGTAGTGCCTTTCAATTTCAAGCCAAAGCTCCCAAGCCACCATTTGCAGTAAGTAGTGCCTTTCAATTTCAAGTCAAAGCTCCCAAGCCACCATTTGCAGTATGTAGTGTCTTTCAACTTCAAGCCACACCCAAGCCACACCCAAGCCATCATTTGCAGGAAGTAGTGCCTTTCAACTTCAAAGCTCCCAAGCCACCATTTGCAGTAAGTAGTGCCTTTCAACTTCATGCCACCATTTGCATTAAGTAATGCCTTTCAACTTCAAGCCATTGCACCCAAGCCACCATTTGCAGTAAGTACTGCCTTTCAACTGCAAGTCAAAGCACTCAAGCCACCATTTGCAGTAAATAATGCCTTTCAACTTCATGCCACCATTTGCAGTAAGTAGTGCCTTTCAACATCAAGCCACAATTTGCAGTAAGTAGTGCCTTTCAACTTCAAGCCAAAGCAACCAAGCCACCATTTGCAGTAAGTAGTGCCTTTCAACTTCAAGCCAAAGCAACCAATCCACCATTTGCAGTAATAGTGCCTTTCAACTTCAAGCCAAAGCTCCCAAGCCACCATTTGCAGTAAGTAGTGCCTTTCAACTTCAAGCCAAAGCAACCAAGCCACCATTTGCAGTAAGTAGTGCCTTTCAACTTCATGCCACCATTTGCAGTAAGTGGTGTCTTTCAACTTCAAGCCACACCAAGCCACCATTTGCAGCAGTGGTGTCTTTCAACTTCAAGCCACACCCAAGCCACCATTTGCAGTAAGTAGTGCCTTTCAACTTCAAGCCAAAGCAGCCAAGCCACCATTTGCAGTAAGTAGTGCCTTTCAACTTCAAGCCAAAGCAACCAATCCACCATTTGCAGTAAGTAGTGCCTTTCAACTTCATGCCACCATTTGCAGTAAGTGGTGTTTTTCAACTTCAAGCCACACCCAAGCCACCATTTGCAGTAAGTAGTGCTTTTCAACTTCAAGCCAAAGCAACCAAGCCACCATTTGCAGTAATAGTGCCTTTCAACTTCAAGCCAAAGCAACCAAGCCACCATTTGCAGTAAGTAGTGCCTTTCAACTTCAAGCCAAAGCAACCAAGCCACCATTTGCAGTAAGTAGTGCCTTTCAACTTCAAGCCAAAGCAACCAATCCACCATTTGCAGTAAGTAGTGCCTTTCAACTTCATGCTACCATTTGCAGTCATAGTGCCTTTCAATTTCAAGACACACCCAAGCCAAGCCAACCAGGGGAGGGGAGGGGAGGGGAGGGGGGAGGGGGAGGGGGGAGGGGGGGGGGAGCGCTAGTATGAACCATTTTAGAACCAATAGACATTTTTTGCAAGCTTTAGAACCAATAGACATTTTTTTGCAAGCTTTAGAACCAATAGAGACACTTTTTGCAAGCTTTAGAACCAATAGAGACACTTTTTGCTAGCTTTAGAACCAATAGACGTTTTTTGCAAGCTTTAGAACCAATAGACATTTTTTGCAAGCTTTAGAACCAATAGACATTTTTGCAAGCTTTAGAACCAATAGAGACACTTTTTGCAAGCTTTAGAACCAATAGACATTTTTTGCAAGCTTTAGAACCAATAGACATTTTTTGCAAGCTTTAGAACCAATAGATATTTTTTTGCAAGCTTTAGAACCAATAGCGACACTTTTTGCAAGCTTTAGAACCAATAGACACATTCTGCAAGCATTTTAGAACCACTAAGGGCACTTACATTTGAGTAGACATGTGTTCAGTGTTATTCACAGCTCAGAGAAACGTGACCCTCTGCCTTCCTCCATCTTGAAGAGACTGTGTGGCACACCACTTCCTGGTTTTATAGTCCCTCCCCCCTGCCGCCAGCGGGGGCAGCAGAGAGAATGGGGAATTTTGTAAAAGCATTAATATCTCTGTCATTTGTAATCGACGGGTAAAATCCTCGGCACACATGCGGCGGAAGGGGGCTCTGAGCAAGGTGGCCATAAATGACGGCCGTAGGTGGCGGCGTTCTCTCGGAAATCGCAGCACAGATGGCCAAAACCGGTCAAGAACAGACTTTTAGTAATATAGATATCAGGTTTCATCACAACCACCGGTGTTCCAGAGAAAACAATCCAAATCTGTCTAACCTCTCCCTGTACTAATAGCCCCCAATCCAGGCCTCATTCTGGTAAACCTCCTCTGCAGCTTTTCCAAAACCTCTACATCCTTCCTGTAACGATTGACAAGAAATGCACGCAATAAAGCTGCATCATGACTTCCTAATTCTGTACTCAATGCCCTGATCTATAAATGCAAGCATACCACTTGCCCTGTTTACCACAATAATACTTAATACTTAATAATACCACAATAAAAGCCTATACTTTAGAGCAAGCCGTGTTTCTAGCCAGGCTTTACACTGAAGTTGCAATATTTTTAAATACCCATGTCCATCCAGTGCGCAAAATGTCAAGTAAATCGAATCTGGCTAATTATCGCCAAACTGGTCTATTCCCAATCATCAGGCTGGTCTATTGTCTATTGTCTATTGGTATTGAAGGTGTGCGGCCAAATGCAACTTACTCATCAATAATTACCAGGTACGATCACAACATTCAAAAGACATTTAGACAGATACGTGGATAGGAAAGGTTTAGAGGCATATGGTCCTAACATGGGTAGGTGGGACTAGCGTAGGTGGGGCATCTTGATCGGCATGGGCAATTTGGGCCGAAGGGCCTGCTTCCGTGCTTTCTAAGCCTATAACTCTATGACTCTACAACGTCCCCTATTCCCTAATTCTTGGATAACGTTCACTTCTGCACTTCTTTTATTATATTTTTAGTTTTCAGACCTAATTGCTTTCAGAATTTAGCTGTTTATGTTGGCATCAAAACCTGAAATAGCATGAGCCTCTTGTGTTATCAGACAGTTACGACGTCATTAAACTCAGTAATACCTCCAAGTCAATTCCTGTGGAGCTAGTGATCAGAGAAAGGAATAATGTCTTAAACTACAGTCGTAACAAATTGGGAAATGTTATTGAGCTGGTTCCAAATGTAGACCTTCAAAAGATGCATCATTCCATGCTATATTACTATACTATACTTATACTATATACATTGAAACAAAACAAATTGAAGCAGTGATCCAATATGTTTGTCCTCAAATTGCCACATTGGGATTGGCGTTTCCATTTTGCATAATTTTAATGAAAATTATCTGCAAATTAAAAAAAATTTAAAAATCCATCAGCAATTACTACATATACAATATTAGCAAGAAGTATATACAGTTTGTTATTTTTTTTATTTACTTAATCCTAAATGCAACTGATGAACTAATACAACAGTCAGTGTGCATGCAATGAACCTGTAAAACAAGACTTTACTCCAAAGTTCCTGTATTTATACATTAAGCAAGGTCTCTGGTTTCAAGGGATCCCTATGGCTATGAGAAAAATTGGACCTTTTCAGTAAACTGGGATTTTCTCTTTTTATTATTTAATTATTCAAACAAAATTTGTTTGTTGTAATTATAGCAAAGTATTTACAGTATGGTTGTGCACCGCAGAAACCAGCCCTTACGATCTCCACATTCATGTCAACCTTATTGCCTAATTTATTTTGTCCACATTAGGGCCATATCCTGTTAAGTCTCACCAGTTTAAATGTCTGTGTAAATGTCTCTTAAATGTAGTAACTCCATCCAATTCCATCACTCCTCTAGCAGCTCATTCCAGATATCAACCACTGTGTGTGAAAACAAAAAAAAACCTTCAAATCCCCTTTAAAACTTCTCTCTGCTAAACCTATGTCTTCTTTTTAATGATACCCCTTCCATGGGAGAAAGATTTTAAATACCCAATTATGCCTCCCATAATCTTATACACCTCTAGCAGTGCAGAAACAAGGAACTGCAGATGCAAATAATATACAAAATGACACAAAGCGCTGGAGTTATTCAGTGGATCAGGCAGCCTCTCAGGAGAACATGGATAGGTGACATTTCCAGTAGAGTCTTCAAAGCATCACCTATCCATGTTCTCCAGAGATGCTGCCTGACCTGCTGAGTTACTCCGGCACTGTGTACTCTTATATACGTCTGACAGGTCAACTCTGAGCTTCCTACCTTCCAGGAAAAACAAACACTGAACAGTGTTTTGTAAAGTTGCAATTGGATTGACAATATTTCCAATTTTACATAGTTTAATTTGTATATTAGAGACAGTGCAGAAACAGGCCACTTTGGCCCACCGAGTCCAAGCCGACCACTGATCATCCTGCACAATAACACTATCCTATACACCAGGGACAAGTTACAATTAACCTACAGACCTGTAAGTCTTTGGAGTGTAGGAAGAAACCGGAGGACCTGGAGAAAACCCACGCAGTCTCAGGGGGAACATACAGGTAGCACCCATTGTTAGCATCAATATTAATGTAACATCATTGGAGATGTATTGTATGAATTGCTATTTCTGGTTATCAGTTAAATAGTTTGCTCAGAAATCGTATTTTCCATGCTTTGTATTCTTTAACTTTACGAGGAGGTTGCTAATTTTTTTTTAAATGGGGATCATTCAGTCTGTTTTTAGCAGAAGACAGAAAGGACCTTACATAGTGATTCTAAATCTCAGGATTGTCATTGACATTTCATTTCCAGAGCATGGGGAATAGAAACTTGAAAACAAGTAGATCAGGGTGCTATCATTTACTGATTTATGGACAGCTCAAGACTACAAATGACAAGGGCCTCAGAATAGGCCATCTGCCCATTCTGTTTGCTGGAACATAAAACAGGGGACAAAGAAAACTGGGCCAACATTAATTTAAAAAAAAAATCTTTAAAGAGTAGCGAGGGAAGCAAATAAAAGAAGTCATTTCATGAAAAGAGCAGTCGCAGAAATTATTTTAATGCATTCAAGCTGTGCTCGTGCATTAGACTCAGAATTAGAATGCCGATTTCAGCCTTCTTTGAAAGGCCATCTACGGCAAATCTTATCAAGAAAAAAAAGCAAAGATGCCATTCTCCGTAAATTACAGGCTCTGTAACTGCTGAAAGATAAGAGTTTGCACATTACAATGGAGTTCCTGTGATATGCTCTTAGTCTTTGAGCAGCGGGTCCCTATTGCTTCCACATCCAAATATGTCTGGTCATTTTGAATAACACTCCCTATTGGAGCAGGAATATAATCATGCCTCAAAGTCTGTGAAATGTAGAGCAGCAAATTGCTCTGCTTGGAAGCATGTTCCACGTTACAAAGTAATTTAGCCAAGCCATTACACCCTTATTGTACACCAGTGATTGTCCAGCATAAGAAGTACACTGACCCACTGCATTACATAAAATCGCTGTGAGATATTACCTTGTAATCAGCCTGTGTAATTAATCCTATTTTAGTTGTGTAAGTGCCTCAGATCTACCGGCATCATGGTGAAGATAATGGCTCGAGAGCGTGTTGATTTTATTTTTCTGAATTAATGTTTGCAGCGTGTGTATCCTTATGGTTGTTGCCAGGGTGTTAGATTTCTCCCCTTCTTCTCACTTGAGTCTGCATGGATCATTTCAGCGGTACGGTGGTGCAGCGATACAGTCGCAGCCTTACAGCATCAGATCTGGATACTGGTGTTGTCTGTACAGAGTTTGTGCATTATCCCCGTGACCAAGTGGGTTTTCTCCGGGTGCTCTGGTTTCTGCCCACACTCCAAAGACGTACAGGTTTGTAGGTTAATTGGCTTTGGTAAAAATTGTAAATTGTCCCCAGTGTGTAGGATAGTGCTAGTGTACGGGGATTGCTAGTCGGCGCAG
Source organism: Amblyraja radiata (assembly GCF_010909765.2). Classification (NCBI taxonomy): domain Eukaryota; kingdom Metazoa; phylum Chordata; class Chondrichthyes; order Rajiformes; family Rajidae; genus Amblyraja; species Amblyraja radiata. The sequence goes on from NC_045961.1 coordinate 42,030,211, forward strand.
ACTCAGTGAACTGTTACTGTGCTGTATCTCTAAACTAAAATTGTTTTACAAGAAAAGCAGATGGGAATTGAAGTTGGCTCAATAGCATGAGTTCCCTTGGCCCTATGCGAGTCCTTGCAACTCCAAAATAATATCTGTGGCATATTGGTCAAGGCATGAGAATGTTAGGGTGATACCACTGGATGTTTGCAGTGAAGGCAGCTCATGGCATCAATCAGCATTCAACACAGATCATTTAGACCTCAACACCTTAACTAGCAGACTCTTAAACTGTCACAGATGAGTGGCATTTAGTAGGAATGACCTCTGGCAAGCTCTATTTAAAATGATCGTCAACCACCTAAGTGGTTAGCTTCTAAATTGTAGTGAGAGTCATAGAGTTATACAGCTTGGAAACAGACCCTTTGGCCCAACTTTCCCAGGACTACCAAGATGCCCCATCTATGCTAGTCCCACCTGTCCACTTTTGGCCCATATCCCTCTACATTTTTCCCGTCCATGTACCTGTCCAAATGTATTTTATATGTGGTTATAGTACCTGCTTTAAATTCCTTCTCTGGCAGCTCTTCCATATACGCACCACCCTCTGTATAAAAAAGTTGCCTCACATGTTCCTATTAAATCTTTCCCTTCTCACCTTAAACCTTCATCATCTAGTTCTTGATTCCCCGAATCTGTGGATTCACCCTGTCTATTTCTCTCGTGATCTTATATACTTATAGTTTGAATTATTTTTGTTGTTGTGATAGGAGCCGGATTAGGCCATTCGGCCCATCATTCAGCCCATCAACTATTCATTCACAGCTGATCTATCTTTCCCTCTCAACCCCATTCTCCTGCCTTCTCCCCATAACCCCTAACACCCGTACTAATCAAGAATCTGTCAATCTCCGCCTTAAAAATATCCATTGACTCGGCCTTCACAGCCTTCTGTGGCAACAGATTCCACAGATTCACCACCCGTTTGAGATGTTTTTAGATAGGCGCATGGATACGCAGGGATTTGAGGGATAAGCAGTCCATTTGTGCAGAGAGGATTAGTTCAATTTGGTATCATATCTGGCACTAACATAATGGGCTGAAAGGCCTGTTCATGTGTCTATGTTCTATGTAAAACTTATCGGAAATAGATTAAGCAGGTCTGTGAAGTGGATTTCTCCATTATTGGTGGGATTTACACTCAGTAAGCAATGATCTATCGTAGACACAAAATGTTGGAGTAACTCAGCGGGTGAAGCAGCATCTCTGGGGAGGAAACATAGAAACATAGAAAATAGGTGCAGGAGTAGGCCATTCGGCCCTTCGAGCCTGCACCGCCATTCAATATGATCATGGCTGATCATCCAACTCAGTATCCTGTACCTGCCTTCTCTCCATACCCCCTGATACCTTTAGCCACAAGGGCCACATCTAACTCCCTCTTAAATATAGCCAATGAACTGGCCTCAACTACCTTCTGTGGCAGCGAATTCCAGAGATTCACCACTCTCTGTGTGAAAAATGTTTTTCTCATCTCGGCCCTAAACGATTTCCCCTTTATCCTTAAACTGTGACCCCTTGTTCTGGACTTCCCCAACATTGGGAACAATCTTCCTGCATCTAGCCTGTCCAACCCCTTAAGAATTTTGTACGTTTCTATAAGATCCCCCCTCAATCTTCTAAATTCTAGCGCGTATAAGCCGAGTCTATCCAGTCTTTCTTCATATGAAAGTCCTGACATCCCAGGAATCAGTCTGGTGAACCTTCTCTGTACTCCCTCTACGGCAAGAATGGGCAACGTTTCGGGTCAAGACCCTTCTTCAGATTGATGTCGGGGGAGGGGGCGGGACAAAGATAGAATGTAGTCAGAGACAGTAAGACTAGTGCGAGAACTGGGAAGGGGAAGGGGATGGAGAGAGAAAGCAAGGGTTATCTGAAGTTAGAGAAGTCAATGTTCATACCGCTGGGTGTAAACTACCCAGGCGAAATATGAGGTGCTGTTCCTCCAATTTGCGCTGGTCCTCATTCTGACAATCTTAAGCAAAGATCTATGATGCATAGCAAGAAAAGACATAATCAAGCTAACTGCACCAATGATTTGGCAAACCTGGAATGAAAAAGCAACAGTATTTTTTCACTTTGCAAACATTTTACAGAATGAGAAATAAAGGTTGGAAAAAGGCAACGGATTAAAAATAATAGTTGAAATTTTTTAAATCAATTGCAGATTTATTAATTTGTAAACCAATGGATTTTTGGCAAGGAATAGAAGGAATGTAGCGTTTCAGTTATAGAAGTTACTCTCTCAGGGTCAGGGTTAGGAGTAATTATGGTGTAGTCTGCCAGAACTCATGCAGCAAGACTTGACATTTACAATAGTTTTCACAATGAAGGTAATGTGCAAAATATTGAAGCCATGTCAAGTCACTGATTCTGGATTGATTCTAATAGTGTATCCTGAAAAGGAGCAAAGTATCATGAAATAAATTTTGGAATTTTTCTGTCTAAATGTATGTGTGTTAGTCGGGTCACTGTCAGTTTTACTTAGTAACGGCAGTGAGCAGTGATTGTGTCCAGTATCACAGCAAACACAGTTTCTGGTCCAATAAATCTTACATATTACATTTGGACCAGGGGGGCATCTAGTTTCTATATATATGATAGTGAGAGTTGTTGAGTGCTGTACTTTGCTCTCCTGCTTTGACTTTAGACTTTAGAGATACAGCATGAAAGCAGGCTCTTCAGTCCACCGTGTCCGCGCCGACCAGTGATCACCCCATACACTAACACTTTCCTACACACTAGGGGCAATTTACAATTTTATCAAAGCCAATCAACCTACAGACCTGTACATCTTTGGAGTGTGGAAGGAAACAAGACTTCATGTTTTGGAATATCATGATGTAGACATTTTCTAGGAATGAAAACCAGCATCCAACCCCCCCCCCCCCCCCCCCCCCCCCCTCCCCCACACACACACACACCCTTAATGTCGGGGTTGCCTGTTTTCAATTAAGTGTAGGAGGTTCCTTCCTACCAAATGTAGGGTTAAATTCTTAAGTATTGGCAAATCAACACTGCATGCTCATTATGTTCATTGTTTGCATACTTAATAGGCATACCAATTTGCAAATACATGACCGTGAATGCCCTCAATATTATGGAGCCTGGCAGTGATTTATCTCTCCAAATATCTATTTGGAGTTCCAAGAACACTTTTACGATGCCTGAAAGAACAAGCACTGTTAAAACAATGTTTACACTGAAAAGTAGAAACAAAGAACTGCAAATGCTGATTTACACCTAAGAGAGACCCAAAATGCTGGTGTAACTCAGCGGGTCATGCAGCATCTTTGGAGAAAAAGGATGGATGATTGGACACTTCTTCAGACTATTTTATTTCGGGAAAGAAACAAAGGGCCTTAAAGCCCTCTGGGTGAGGGATGGAGGTGTTGATTGACTGAACGTCCATGATAAAGATGAGTGAATGGGGGCCTGGAAACCGAAAGTTGTTAAAGTCTGAAGAAAGGCCCCGACCCAAAACGACACCCCTCATTCTACTCCAGAGATGCTGCCTGACCCATTGAGTTACTCCTGCATTTTGTGTCTATCCTTGACATTGAAGAGAGCCATAAAGGACAACAATAAATTAACAATACCCTGATAGACCATTTGTTAGAAACTGCGCATTTCAGTTCATGAGCACTCCACTTCAGTCAGGTGAACTGCACAGGTCTTTAATATTTGGCCAAGCATGCTGTCTGGGCTGGACGATTGGCATGGAATCACCCTCTTTCAGGATGCTCTGACGTTGGCCTCAATGACTGAGATCACAAGGTCCTCAGGGGCGGTGGAGGTCGAGTAGCCATGTTGTTGTTCTCCATTTCAAAGTGTACCCAGAAGGCATTGGGCTTATCCAGACGTGATGCACTGTTGCCCCTTACGCTACCTGGTTTTGCCCTTTAGGAGGTGATAGCACGCAAGCCCTGCCGCACTGTCGAAAGACCCTCTGTGACTCAAGCTAAGCTCAAAATTGTCTCTTCACTCTCTAGTCAGTGAAGATTGTAGAGCTTTCCCCCCCCTGTCCATTCTATCATCATGATTTAGAAGTGCATCTGTCCACAAATACATGTCAGGAAATAAGTGTTTTCCGACTGCATCATTTGCTCCAGCCATTGTTTTGTGGCATTCATTCAATCAAGCAAATTTTATTTCAAACCCATTCCCACTGAATACAAAAAATATCAGCATAAAGGAAACCTCCCTTAAAATTGATTTTCCAGCAACATCAAAGACGACAATAGTATTGCCCTGCTGTCTCTGCTTTTATTCAGAATTTTTTCCGTATTCAACTTCTGGCCAATTCTGCTGAGTTTTTAATTGACTGTTTATTTTACTGACAAGTGCTGTTTGTTCAATGCATCAATTGCATGTGCATGGGAGGTAAACTGTTTAATATTCATCTTTCCACCTTATGACCAAATGAGGAATATAATGCAAAATTACTATAAATAACCGGATAATTACTATTTAATCCCACTTTTTGGGACTTTTGTCTAAAAGGGTAAGCATTTGTATGCTTGGGATGACAGTGCCTAAAATAGTATAGGAAACCTAGAGAGATAATAACCTGGATGCTCACTTCCTTCCCCAGACTGTGCTTAACAGTACAGAGACTAAAGCCATCATTATCTTGCCTCTAACACTGCAATCTATTATTATTCTTAGGAAGCTGACCATTAATGTTTCAAGAGATCTCCAGGACATTAACACAGACTCTGATTGAGGGAACGTTGCATTCAGTCATGAACAGGACTGAATAAAAATAAGAAAATGCGATGTTCTTTCCTTTTAAAATATAGAGACACCGTTTCAATTAAACTCAGACTTATTGATATGCAAGCTTTAGGGAACAGTCAGAAGGTAAGAGTGAAAATATTATCCTTCAAATTTAGCTATATAATTGAAAATAACAAATTTCAGATTCATCAACATGAAGGCAAGGAGGTTTTTGAACATCTTTGTTGAACCCCTTTAGACCTTTTACCAAAATATGTAACCATGTAATTTTACACAAAAATTGCATCTGAAAATCACTATAGGGCAGATATATCCTTTCTTTTAATATTATATGGTGTGTATTTTCAGTAAAAGTTGCAGAGTATGTACATAAAAATGGCAAACATTTTTTTTACTATGAAACAGTGCTAAATCAACAAGTTTATTTATTTATTTATTTATTTATTACGATTTCTATATGCATTTTTGGGGCTCTGAGTATTGCTGTAAAGCCAGCAATTATTTTCCATGCTGAATAATCCTTGAGAAGGCTGTGTTAAGTCTCTACCTTGACCTGCGGCAATCTTTCCGGTAAAGGTACTCTCTCAGTGCTGTTAGGTGGTGAGTTTCGTGATTTAATCCCTGGGACAATAAAGGAATGGCAGTATATTTCCAAGTCAGAATAATATGAGATAGCATAGTATTTGACGGGCATGGGCCTGTACTCGCTGGCGTTTACAAGGATGATGGGGAACCTCATTGAAACTTACCAAATAAGGAAAGCCTGGATAAAGTGGATGTGGAGAAGATGTTTCCATTTGTAGGACCAGAGGGCACAGCCCCAGAATAAAAGGACGTACCTTTAGAAAGCGTATGAGGAGGAATTTATGCAGAATTAATTGCCACAGAAGGTCGTGGAGGCCACATCATTGGTTAGTTTTAAGGCAGAGATTGACAGATTCGTGATTAGTAAGGGTGTCAAAAGTAATGGGGAGAAGGCAGGCGAATGAAGTTGAGAGGAAAAGATAGATCAGCCCTGATTGAATGGCGGAGTAAACTTGATGGGCCGAATGGGCTTAATTCTGTTCCTATCACGTGAACTCATTAACTTATTGCCCTGCGGCAGCTGGAATTCTCAAAGGAAGACCCTGAAGATCATCAATCGTCTGAAGAAGGGTTTCGGCCCGAAACGTTGCCTATCTCCTTCGCTCCATAGATGCTGCTGCACCCGCTGAGTTTCTCCAGCACTTTTGTCTACCTGAAGATCATCAAGATCAACCAAGTTCAACAACAATCAGCCAAGATTGAAGAGCAAAGACTGGTAGTACTAATCAAGCGATTTGGGAATAGTCTCAATTCAAGCCTATCCCTACAAAGCCATTTTGTAGCATCCATTAATAGACACAAAATGCTAAAGTAACTGAGCATTTCGGATCGAGACCCTTCTTTGGGTCTGGCCCAAAATGTTACCTATTCCTTTTCTCCAGAGATGCTGCATGACCAGCTGAGTTACTTCAGCAATTTGTGTCTATCTTCAGTGTAAACCAGCATCTGCTTTACCCTTCTTACACATTTTGTAGCATCCATTACTGTACAACTGCAGAATACAGAATATTTTCTGGCTCAGAATGTCCTTCACTTTGTTTCAAGCAGCTTTCTATCAATAAATGGGCCAATTACGTACTATGTTATTTGAAAGATTATGTCTGAAATGCTTCTTGGTCATTCCAAAATGCTCTATTTCCTACAGTCGTCTCATTTACTTTCTATTATATTTTGAAATACTACAGTTTTTATTCTCTAAACATTTATAATCTCTCTAGGATACCTATTACCAGTTCCATTTCATAAAGTAGCAACTCCAATTTAGAAAGCATTTTAATTTTTTCTTTTGCATTTTGCCTGGTTGTAATTCTAAAGCCTCGTTGAAAGTAGATTAGTCAGTGAGGCATTGCAGGATAGTTGTAATTAAGGGAGCTATAGGTTTAATTTTTCATCTTTTTTTATCTTATCTCTTTACAACCTGTAGAGAAAAGTTGAGACTATCCAAGACTCTGATCCCTGCCCCCTGGCCCATGCCATCTTCCATTCATGATCACTCCTATATTGGCTGACTCATACAAGCAACCATTTAAATAATGCCTCAAATTAAAATTCTCATCCATGTTTTCAAATCTCTGTACACTGTCTCAGTGTACTACTATGACACTCTTGTACTGTATTTGTGATGCTTATCTAAGAGGTATCTAAGTGCCTATGTATAGTGCTACTTGTACTG